>NC_056750.1:748638626-748923626 GCF_019279795.1 Protopterus annectens
AACGGAAATGATATACCCTCCATTTGTTTTACCTATAACATTAGTGCTGTAATATAATCAGCAACCCAACAGACTTTACAGAAGTATTTTGTATTGGTGTTGTCTTGCACACTGAGTATTTAAAGGGATATTGCCTAGACCCATGGGTCTCTCTCTCTCTCTCTCTGATTATGAGTCTCATTTTATTATTGCTCATACTCTGCAGACACAATTAATTCACATAGCGGCTGGATCTAAATTCTGTTTGCCTATGAAAACTGTAAACAAACAGCTAAGCATACTACATTTTTTTTTGAGATGTAGGCCTGTTATGTAAGAGTTCTTGACAGGTAAGATGATGAGATGACAGGAATTTCATTCAACTCAAACTTTTACAGTAAAACTGGAATATTTACCTGCAAAATATGCAATGACTTCCATTCTAATGCCAAAATAAAATTATATCTGATATGTGATACGGTGTATAACCATGGATGATCTTCTACTAATTAACACCACTTTCTCAGTGAATACCAGTATTTACATTTCCGACTAAAGAAAAGCTAACTTCAGTCACACTCATTTGAAATGATTTCACCTGATAATAATAGATTAGAAAAATAGACAAGCATTGCTCTACTTTGTATATGTATTTTCAGGCTGCTGCTGTTAGTATTTCACATGGTTCAAACACACATTGATTATAGGAGAAAATGTGGGTATTTAAGGTTTGTAAGATACTTTAGTCTGTCTGGTTGCTAATTTATTTAAGTTGTTGCTGGCTGATACAAAGTTTAGAAATTTTATCTTCTATTTTTTAAACCATTTTTTTCTGTTTACCCAACTGCCTGGGCTATACTACACAATACTTTCAAAACACCCTCAACTGTGCATTTCAATGTACTACTCTAAAATTTTAAGTTGAAAGGCATAAAACCCAAGTTCTCTTTCAAATGAGGATTATCAATCATATAAACAGAATAATATGTAAACTTGTAAATAATACCACGAGAAGATAGCAGAACTACTTGGAAAAAAGATGCAAACAGATGGTCTAATAGGAAAAATGCCCGCATTTTGGGGGGGGGGGGGCAAAAACACCTACTTCCTATAAAATGTACTCTAGATTTAAATCTGATTTTCATTTCTTGTTACTTTACGTTACCTGTGACACATATTATCTGATAAATTTCTTCGGATTTTGTGAGCACAAGAGAGGTACTAATTTGTCTCATAACAGGTTCATAGGTGTGTACTAGGCTAATGGCCCTGGAGTCTTTACAAGCCTAGCCCAGAGGATTTCCTGGCATCGTGCCACTCAACCTTAGTTCCTAGTGCCTCTGTTAAGTAAATCCACTGGAGTGATCCCCAGGGTGAATTTTCTATTTCCCATCCACTCATCAAGACTTCTCTTGAAGAGGGCCAGTGAGGTGCTCTGCTTGACATGTATAGGAAAGTCTATTCCATAGCATGGGCAGTCTCTGGGTTATGAACCTGTCCCTCCAGCATGTTCTGTTGATTGTGTTAATGAGGTTGAGGTTTCTGGAGCATGTGGTGTGGAGGGACTGGGATTTCTTTAGATGTAGCATTTCTAACAGAGCTGGGTCAGACATGGCTTTGTAAGTCAAGCAGAGATCGCCTCTAAGTAGGCGATATGAGACAGAGAATAGTTGGAGTTTTTTGACTCTGTCCACATAGGACAAGTGTTTCCGGCCTAGGATCCCCTTTGTGAGGTACGTTTGCGACCTCTCCAGTTGCTGCAGGTGTCTAGTGAGGTACATGCCAAATGGGACATTGTACTCAATGATTGGCCTAATGAGAGAAGAGTCGAGGGCGACAATGACCTCTTTCTTCCTGGATGCAAAACCATTAGTAATGAGATGTGCCACATAGAAGGACTTTCTGACCACAGTGACAAAGTACAGTTTTGTACCTACCATAAATGTAGATGTTCGAGTGCTCATACAGCTGCAGTCATAACAGATGGGTTATCCTGCCGTCAGGTGGGTCCTCGGTCGGCCGAATTCCAAAGTCTAGGTCCGGCGTCGGTTGTCGTCGCTTTTTCCCTGACGTCAGTGCGGCAGGGGTATAAAAGAGGCAGCCGACACCATTTTCTTCAGTTTTTCTTGCCCCAGATGTCAGGTGCCCCCAGAAGGAAGGCAAACATAATGTTATGCAAAAATGCAATGTTGATGAATCAAAAAACGGTAGTTGCAAGCAAATACACCATAAAAAAATACCCCAAAAAGGTTATATGAAAGGTGTTTGTCATAAGGCCTGTCCTAAGAGGGGATGGAGGGAGGGAAACCTGGACTGCAGCTGTATGAGCACTCGAATATCTACATTTATGGTAGGTACAAAACTGTACTATGTTCATCGTGCATACAGCTGCAGTCATAACAGATGGGAAGAATCCCAAAGCTAAGTAAGGGTGGTAGGCACTAAGTGGAACTAGGAGGGGCTAGGATGCCCTGCAGGACTGCTGTGGCAAAGGCCACTCTAGGTTTAGAGTATAGTGGGAGGTGATAGTGCTTGGAGAAAGTGTGCACTGAACTCCAGGTGGCTGCTTCCAAAATGTCCTTGGTAGGGACCCCCCTGAGGAAGGCTGCAGAGGTAGCTGTGGCTCTGGTGGAGTGGGATCTGATGCAAGCAGGCACAGATTTTCCATGAAATGAGTAACAAAAGCGTATGCAGTGGGCTATCCATTTTGAAATTGTCTGTTTGGAAACAGCCTTTCCTTGAGCACCTGCAGCATAGGACACAAAGAGTTGCTCAGATTTCCTGAATGGCTTTGTCCTGTCCAAATAATAACGAAGTTGCCTGTGAATGTCCAAGGAATGTAGTAGTCTTTCCCCTTTGTTTTGTGGATTAGGGTAAAAGGTAGGTAAGTGGATAGTCTGATTCAAAGCTACACTGGATACTATCTTTGGCATAAAGGTAGGGTTGGTTCGTAAGGAAACTCTGTCCTGATGGAAAATGATGAATGGTTGCATAGCCATGAGGGCCTGTAGCTCTGAAACCCTGCGAGCTGAGGTGATAGCCAGAAGAAAGGCTGTTTTCCATGACAAGTACTGTAACTCTGATGAAGAAGCTGGCTCGAAGGGAGGAAGGGTCAGCTTTTCCAATACGAAGTTGAGGTCCCAAGCAGGGACTGGTGGTTTCCTTGGGGGTTTTATATTCCTTGCCCCTCTGAGGAACTGCCTTAAGAGAGGATGAGAGAATAAAGGAGGATCTGTGTTGTATTGTGCAGAAATGGCTGAAGCGTGGATTTTGATGGAGGAGAAGGAAAGTCCATTGTTTAACATCTCCGCTAGGTACTGTAAAACTTGAGGTATATTTATTACCAAAGGATTCTGTCCCTTCTTTTGATTCCAGGCACAAAATCGTTTCCATTTTGCGGAGTAGGCCTTTCTAGTAGAAGGTCTTCTGGCCTCCAGGATGACATCCTGCACCTCCTTGGAGAGGAGAAACTGTTGGGAAATCAAGGAATTCTCCATGCAGCTAGATTTAGAGTTTTGAGATGGCTGTGAAGAGTTTTGTAGTTGTGCTGGGACAACAGAAGAGGGACTAGAGGTAGGATCCATGGTGGGGAATGTGTCAGGCTCTTTAGGAGCGGATACCAGTGTTGTCTTGGCCAGTCTGGAGCAATGAGAATCATTTTCGGCCTCTCTGCTCTGGCTTTTAATAGAACTTTGGGCAGCAGAGGAAGAGGCGGAAAGGCATAGACTGTCAATGTTGCCCAATTGAAGGAAAGCGAGTCCACTTTCCAGGCCTGTGGATGATAGGTCCTTGAACAACATTTTTTTTCAACTGGCAATTTCTGTGGGTAGCAAAGAGATCTATGTCTGGCTGTCCCCATGCCTGAGTTATCTTTGTGAAAACTTGAGGATGCAACTTCCATTCGTGTGGATCTGTCATATTTCTGCTTAGGTTGTCTGCCAGTGTGTTTTCCTTCCCTGGCAGGAATTGTGCCTGTAGTTGAATTTGCAATTCCAGTGCTGTGTTCCATAGGGTCATGGCTTGCCTGCACAGGGGGTATGAATGAGTTCCCCCCTGTTTGTTTATGTACCACATCACTGTGGTGTTGTCTGCCTTTATCAATAGCTGGCCTGGATGCAGTAGGTCTTTGAAGGTCATAATAGCCTTTTGCATGGCTAGCATTTCCTTTTGGTTGATGTGAAGGAGCTTCTCTTTTCGTGTCCATTTTCCCTGAATGCACTGACCTGTCATGTGTGCTCCCCAGGCGTAGTCTGAGGCATCTGTTGTGATGATTTGAGTTGCTTGAGGTACACAGAAAGAAAGACCTGTGTTTCTTTGGCAAGCTTGAGCCCACCACATAAATTCCTTTTGAAGGCATGGAATAAGAAGTTATGTACCTACCATAACGTTCCATGTTAGTTGTCTTCTTCTCGCCTTCTTTCTTGCTGGATGGGTTCGGAGCCGATCCTTGGCTCCGACTCGGCCAATACTAAAGCTCGAGAGCTAATTCCACCGGCTCGAGGCTCCCCTATATCCCACAATGCTAGGCGGTAACTACTCAGATCTCATTTGATAGCTATACCAAGCAACCCTAGTCTCCATAGAATGGAGTAGGGAAACCCACCTCAAAACAATCTGTGAAAAAGGTATCGCAGACCTCAGAAAGGATAAAAGAGGTGGAAGAACGTGTGGGCATGACGACTTCCAGAGGAAGAACACAAACTGAATTCCTGTCGGTCTGTCCAGGCTTGGGGGAAGGAGGGTGGGACGCAAGAAAGAAGGCGAGAAGAAGACAACATGGAACGTTATGGTAGGTACATAACTTCTTAATGTTAAGTTGTCAATCTCGCCTTCATTCTTGCTGGATGGGACCGCGTCCCTAGCACCTTATCCCGGGTGGCCTATTGGAGCAGACTCTTGAGAACAGTGGAACCAAAACTGGCACGGTTTCTGGAAACCATGTCCAATTTGTAATGTGAAATGAATGAATGAGGAGAAGCCCAGGTGGCTGCTGCACAAATGGAATCTATTGGCAGCCTATCCTGAAAAGCTACAGATGTAGCTAATGCCCTAGTTGAATGAGCTCTAGGTCTTGAGGGTAGTTTTTGATGTCTGATCTCATAGATGAAGGTAATTGTAGAGGTAAGCCATCTAGAGAGGGATACTTTAGTAACTGAAAGGCCCAATTTCCCTTCCGCATATGACAGAAACACTTGATTAGATTTCCTGAATTGTTTAGTCCTGTCTAGGTAATATCTAAGTTGGCAATGAACATCCAAAAAATGTAGCTTTTGTTCCGACCTGTTTAAATAGTTAGGGAAAAAAACCGGGGAGATCAATAATTTGGTTTAGGTTTGTTTGAGAGGAAACTTTAGGCAAAAAGGATGGATTAGTACGGAGGGATACCCTATCTTTGTGAAAAACTAAGTAAGGAGGACGACTGCACAGAGCATGGAGTTCAGATACTCTTCTCGCTGAAGTTATAGCTACCAGAAAAAGTGTCTTCCAAGAAAGCAACTTCAGAGAACATGAAGCCGCCGGTTCGAAGGGGGGAAGAATTAAGGATGCCAGAACCAAGTTCAAATCCCATTGAGGCGGGGGGTCTTTGATTGGAGGTTTGAGAAGAAATACGCCCCTTAAAAAGGCTTTACAGAGTTTGTGAGCCATGATGCTAGACTCTGAAACACCAACATGAAAATTTGATATGGCAGCCAATTGAACTCTAATGGTAGATGCAGAAGATTCTGCTAGAAAGTCTAGAATAGACTGGATAGGTGCAGTAAAGGGATCTATGTTTTTTGATGTTGCCCAAAAAGAGAAGCGTTTCCATTTGCTACTATAAATCTTCCGGGTAGAAGATTTATGAGAGGCTATCAAGATATCTCGGACCGAGCGAGATACTTGAGGGAAGCCTGGCTAAGGTTGGAATCGGAGAAACCACGCTGTGAGGTTTAGAGAAGGCAGAGATTGGTGCAGCTGACCCGATTGGTGGGTTATCAGATCTGGTACTGGGTCCAGATGCCAAGGCTGCTCCAAAAGGTAACGATGAAGAAAGGGAAACCATATCTGTCAAGGCCAGTAAGGGGCAATGAGGATCATTGTCACTCTCAAGGCGATGGCTTTCTGAATTAGTTGAGATATCAGTGGAAAGGGGGGAAAGGCATATAGAAGTCCCCGGGGCCAATCGTGGACTAGAGCATCTCTGTTGGGATGGCCTGGTAACGGGAAGAGAGTGAAGAAGTCGTGACACTTGCTGTTTTGGGGAGTAGCAAAAAGATCGCAGCAAGGCTGGCCCCATCTTAGGAATACTTCTTCTAGAACTGATTTCTTTAGAGACCACTCGTGGGGCATGAGAATTGCTCTGCTCAATTTGTCTGCAATAACGTTGGATTTCCCGGGAATGTGCGTTGCTATCAGAAAACGCTGAGAAGAGATCACCCATTGCCAAAGTCTGAGTGCCTCTCGACATAAGGGGTATGACCTGGTTCCGCCTTGTTTGTTGATGTACCACACTACAGACACGTCCGTTTGAATTGCAATAGTCCCAGTGGGAAGAGAGTCGTGAAGGGCTTGCAACGCTAAAAGCACTGCTCTCATCTCTAAGACGTTTATGTGCAAGTGGCACTCGAAAGGTTGCCACGTGCCTTGGACTGTCCTTCCCTGATAATGCCCCCCCCCCACCCGATCAGGGAGGCGTCTGTTGTCAACGTGGCGACTGGGGGGGGGGGAGAGTGAAGGGTCTTCCTCGGAGAAGTTGAGGTGATGTGATCCACCAGGACAGTCGATTCTTGCATGACTGAGTTATCAATATGGTATGGGACATCGGGAGCTGTTGAAAGGACCATTGGGTAAACAGCATCCATTGGAGGATCCTCATGTGAAAGCGAGCTAAGGGGAGAAGGGGAATAGCTGCTGCCATGAGTCCTAACACCTTCAAAACTAGTCTGGCTTTGACTTTGTTGCATTGTAAGAGAAGGGCAACTTGGTTCCGCATGTCTGACACTCTCTGCTCTGTGAGTCTGGCTGAAAGATTGAGTGTGTCTAAGGTGGCGCCTATAAAGGTAATAGATTGACAAGGCGACAAGGCAGATTTTTCGAAATTTATCGAAATGCCTAGAGCTTGGCAAGATTGGATGGTGAAGTCCCTGGATAGAAGAAGCTGATGTCTGGTGGTGGCGGTAAGGAGCCAGTCATCTAAATATGGAAACACCTGGAATCCTTGACGTCTCAAGTGAGCCGCGACCACTGCCATGCATTTGGTAAACACACGGGGGGCTGTAGTGAGACCAAAGGGCAGGGCCCTGAACTGGTAGTGACTGGCTCCCAGCCTGAAGCGGAGATATCTCCTGGAGCGTCTGTTCATCTTGATGTGGTAGTACGCGTCCTGAAGATCTATCGAGCACATCCAATTGTCCTGACCCAAGAAGGGTAGAATGGACTGTAGCGTGACCATCCGGAATTTTGTTTTCCTGACATACTTGTTTAAGTAGCTGAGATCCAGTATGGGTCTCCAGTCCCCTGTTTTTTTTTGGTACCAAAAAGAATTTGGAGTAGATTCCGGATCCTTGCTGGTCTGCTGGGACTGATTGGATAGCTCTTTTTGATAGCAGCTTTGAAATTTCTAATGCTGCTTGTTCCCTTAGACCGGGTGGAAAGTCTGGAAGGGATCTTTTGGGTTGAGATGGGATGTGAACAAAGGGAATTTTGTAACCCTCGGATATGATCGACTGTACCCATTTGTCTTGAGTAAGGGAAAGCCAGGCTTTTGGGTACAGGGATAACCTTCCCCCGACTGCCTCCGAAGGTGGACAGCCGGGCAGCCCCTCAGGGATGCTGAAAGGGTTTGTCAGAGAACATTTCTCTGCTACCCTGGTTTTGCGGACCTCCTCTGCCTCTAGGGCGGCATCTAATATTATTCCCCCCTCTGCCTCTAGAGGGGAATCAGCCTTGTGCATCAGATGAGACTCCCTGGGATTGTTTGCGGAACCACATCTTTCCTCCCCTCTGACCTTTGGGGTAGGGTCTAGAAGGGGTAGAAAAACGGACTTCTACGGCAGAGAGAGTCTTACCTTCTACCTTGCACCTGGTCAATGTATCCTTCACCTGTGGACCAAACAAGGATGATCCATCAAAGGGAGAATTGGTGAAGGACGACTTGAAAGGGTCCGCAAAGTTACATAGCCGCATCCAGGCGTGACATCGTAAGGCAACACCTGTGCCTGCGGCTCTACTCGCCCCACCTGCAGCATATGAGACTAGCCGCATGGAGGAGTTAACGATGGAATTCAGGGTTGCCAACTGTGAGTTCATTGTGTCTTTGAACCCCTCAGCTGTAGGATCCTTTATCAGTTCACCCATATCCTTGAGTAAATCTCTCTGGAGACGAGTGAAGTGGCATAAGTAATTCAGCGAACGCATAGAAAAGGTCGCTGATGAGAACATCCGCTTGCCGTACCTGTCCATGATCCTAGATTCCTCATTAGGAGGATGGACAGGAACCGAAGGATCAGCTAACTCCTTCTTAGTGGCCGCAGCCACCACCATGGCATCAACAGGGACACCTTTGGATAAAAAATCTTTATCTCTAGGGGCAGTAATAAATTTAGATGGTCTCCTCGGGGTGGGTTCCACTGAATCAGGAGCCGTCCAAGCCTTCCTTGCCACCACTTCCATAAGGGGTCAAAGGGAGGGACACCCAGGAGGTAGAAGGGCGAGAGCCAAATGCCTCAAGATACACTGACTCATCCTCCGAAGGGTTAAGGGCTGGCCAGTTCCCCTCTGTTTCAGGATCTCAAGGATGTCAGCAAAGGAGACATCCTCAGAGGGGAACGAGGGAACCTTCGGATTCCTCTAAGTCAGTGTCAGAGGTGATAGACTCAGGGGAGTCAATGTGCTTCCTCTTGCACTGCCTCTTCCTTGGGGGATCTCCTAGCAGGTCAGGAGAGGCCTCGGAAGAGGAGGAAATTCCCAATGGGGAAACTTGAGGAGTTGGCTCTCTGCGGTCTAAGACAAGGGGGTGAGTAGAAATCACCGCAGGCACTGTAGATGGGGGGGCTGAAGGAGCTGACTGTGGGGCAGAACCTGGTTCTAGCACGCTCCGCATGACCTCGAAGGCACTCCTGTCAGGCAAGGCCAGAGGCCCCCGCTCCGAAGAGACAATGACCTCTCCCGGCACCGACAGGGACGGCTCCGAAGCTGATGTCGGAGCCGAACTCACCAGCGCTGAAGCCCCGAGAGGGAGAGCGGGGTCGGACAAGGGTCCGATGCCACTCGCCCCCTCGGAGCCGACAAAGGAAGCTCGGTGCCAAGATCCCTCCAAGGAGGAGATCGGAGCAGACGACGGAGCCGAAAGGGAAGGTATCGGATCCGACGCACCGACAGTCATGGCTCCGACAAGCCCTGGCTCCGAACTCAAGGGAGTCGGAGGAGGAATGTATTGGGGAACGGAAATAGCCACTGACTGGTGAGTCAGGCTATGCAGCATTTGGGCCAGTGCCTCGGACTTGAGAAGTCTACTCACTACCCTTTGCAAATCGTGGTCAGATAACCTGGAAGACCTTGAGGAATGAGTTTTATGGCTCCGTTCAGAAAGAAGAGGGGATCCTGGTGCTGAATGCACGGAGCCGATAGAGGGGGATCTGGACCTCTTCCTAGACTGTGGCTCCGATAAGAGTATCGGAGCCAACAGAGTTTTATCAGCCTCGGCTCCAGCCGGAGCCGAGGTAACAGTATGAGGCTTGGAAACATCGGCTCCAGCCGGAGCCGATGTCGAAGCTGACCCAATCTTTCCAGCAGTCGACTCTGAAACCGGAGCCGACTGTTTGGAAGTTTTAGAAGGCTTCCCCGACACAGACTGAGTCGGGGGGCCTTCAGGCTTTAATAAGCCCCGCAAGATTAATTTGTTCTTGCGTTCCTGCAGGACTCTAGGGCTAAAACCATGACAAACAGCACAAGAGTCCTGCAGGTGCAAAGGTCCCAGGCAATACACACAAAAAGTGTGACCGTCTGTCAGAGACATTTTCTGACAGCACGAGTCACACTTCTTGAAGCCTGAGACCTTAGAGTCTTTTGACATCGTAAAGAAGTGCCTGACAACAACACAAACACACTACAGACACACCCTCTACTGAAAAAATTATTAAAATTAAATTATTAAGGCTAACAAGCCACAAATATACACACACACACACACACACACACACACACACACACACACACACACACACACACACACACACACACACACACACACAAGCCCTTAACTAAAAAACAACTAATTCAGTCACACTAAAGGACTGGGGGAAGGGAGGGGCCGAAGGTCTATAAGATAAGAGAAGAAAGGAAGGGAATATAGACCCGAAAAAACAGGGGTCGATTAATCTAACTATTTAAATAAACTAAAAGGTTATGTGTGAGACAAAGAGGGGTTAAGAAATACCTAATATGTAAAAATTCTAACTCACCTGCCTGAACCGGTAGAAAAGCACCTCGTCAGCTATAGTGGCAAACGAGATCTGAGTAGTTACCGCCTAGCATTGTGGGATATAGGGGAGCCTCGAGCCGGTGGAATTAGCTCTCGAGCTTTAGTATTGGCCGAGTCGGAGCCGAGGATCGGCTCCGAACCCATCCAGCAAGAATGAAGGCGAGATTGACAACTTAACATTGAGTGGTATGATTGCTTCCAAGCTGTGGCTGTGTTGAGACCATAAGTTTTTTAGGTACCATTGAAGTTTCCTCATATGCAGCTTTGCACATGGGATTAGTAGGATGCAAGATGCCATGTATCCCAGAGCCTGCAGGACTTTCCTTGCAGTTAGCCTGGTGTAAGTTGCCATTTTTCTGAAGTATTGAAAAAGTTGCCCTTGCTTGTCTGGTGTGAGGTAGGCCATCTGGGTGGTTGTATCCAAGCTGGCACCCAGGAAAATTATTTGTTGAGAGGGTATTAGTTTTGATTTCTTTTTGTTGACTGTGTATCCCAGGAAGTTCAACAGTTTTATTACAAACGCCAGGTGCTGCAGTAGTATGTCCTTGCTGTCCGCTTGGATCAGGCAGTCGTCCAGATATGGGTAAATTTGTATCCCTTGTAGTCTGCAGAAGGCGATTACTGATGCCAGGCATTTTGTAAACACTCTGGGCGCAGTAGATAAGCCAAAGGGCAATGCAGAGAATTGGTAATGGGTTGAACCTGCAAGAAATCTGAGGTATCTTCTGCAATCTTGTCTGATAGGGACATGCAGGTATGCCTCCTTGAGGTCCAATGTTACCAGCCAAGACTCCTTGCCCAGCATGGGAAGAAGCTGCTGTAATGTGAGCATCTTGAATTTTGGCACCTGTAGAAAAGTGTTTAGGATGGATAGGTCTAAGATAGGTCTCCAATCTTTGTCTTTCCTTGGTACCAGGAATAGTCTGGAATAAAACCCTTGACCTTGTTCTTTTGCAGGTACCTCTTGAATTGCTTTCATTTCCATGAGAGCTGAAACTTGTTTTTGTGCCTCTGCCCTTTGATTTTTGTGGCAGGTTTGGCATGCCTCTCATTTTTGGAAGGGTGTGAAAGTGGAACTTGTAGCCTCTGTCTATAATGTCCAGAATCCATTTGTCTTTTGTAACAATATGCCAATTTTTTGAGAATAATGTCAGTTTTCCGCCCAAAGGTGCTGCCATTAAAGCTTTGCTTGGCAGGTGTAGGGGGAAGTCATTGTGTCTGTTTTCTGAAAGACTATGATCTATCTTCTCCACCTCTTGGGGTTGGTGCTTGCCACTGTCTGGCTCTGAAAGATCCTTGAGGTTGCCCTCTACCCCTTGGACGCCTGTATCTGCCCCTTTGAGGTCTGTCCGTGGCTGGAAAGGACCAATTTTTTGAAGGCCAGTTTCTGCTGAAATGTGGAGGCTGTACCTGCAGGAAATCTTTCACTGTTTGCATTGATTTCACTTTTTCCTCCATTTTCTTTAGCACTTCCTCAGCTTTAACACCAAACAATACATCTTTTTGAAGAGGTGCATCTAATAATTTAGCTTTGACATGATCTGGTAAGGTTTGCTCTTTGAGCCAAGCATGCCTACGTATAACAGACCCCGTAACAGCAGCTCTACATGAGGCCTCTAAAGCATCAAAACCACACTGCAAGGTATGTTTACCCACTTGCTCTGCACCATGCAACAAATCCTGAAACTCTTTTAAATCTGGTTGTTCTGGTTGTGTCATCTTGCTTTTCAGCTGAGATATCAAAAACTGTTGATACTTTAACATATGGAACTGACAGTTTAATGCCCTCATGGTTAAAGTGGCCGAGGTGTACACCTTTTTCCCCCACCTTTCTAAAGCTCTGGAATCTCTCTCTGAAGGTAATGGGTTTTTACCAGTAGAGGCCTTAATTCCCTTGGGACCCTGTGAAATAGTTTCTGGGTCAGCAGTATGGCTTTTATATAGGAACTGGTGAGAATCAGGAACCCGGTAATACCTGTCTGGTTTAACAGGAGCTGGAGGCAAAGAATCAGGATTAAGGCTGGCTTCTGTGTACACATCATCCAATATATCTAAAACAGGATGGATAGCCAAAGGCCTATGCTGGGGGAGCAGAAGAAATTCCCTGAGCCTTTTCTTGGAATCTGAGTAATCTTGGCCTTCCCAGTGAAAGTGTTCCCTCAATGTATGCAGGGTTTCCCCAAAAGAGAAGTCCTCAGGGGGGGGAGACCGAGGGAATAGACTCCTCTGCATCAGAGTCTTCGAATGGAGAACAGGCATAATCCTGGTCCTCAGATAGTTCTGAGGTAATAGAAGCTTGATCTGAGGAAGGGTAATCTTCCTCTAATCTGGGCCTTTTGTCAGAGGGGGGTTGAGAACCCCTGATAAGAGTAATCAAGTCCTCAGCCATTTTAAGCATCTGTTTTTTAGGCATGGTGCCTTGAGAGGGTGTCTGAGGAACCTGTTTTTTTTGTTTTCATGGCTGTTTTAGATTTAGTGAAGGCTTTAATAGAGAAGGATGAAGGCCTGAAGACCCCTTGAGAAATGGCAGGCCTGTCTAAATTCTGAGTTTCCCCGCCTGGAGTGGCGTCAGTATCTGTAGTAGGAATGGGGGCCGAGGAGCCTGCGACCTCGGGTACTGAAGACACCGGTAATGCATTGTCATCGGTACTCAGGGGCTGCGTAGGTGCCTCGCTGAGTACCGGAGAACCGGTTGTCGGCCTTAGCGTGGTTTCAGTAGGTGGTGCGGACCTCGTATGTCGGTCCTTATCTTTGCGTTTTTTGCTCAAAACTGGAGTCGGAGTATCCAACAACATAATATAATTAAACTTTTTGCCAAAAAAGTGAAGGGCGAACTCCGCCCGATGCTTAATAGTGCGTTTGTTGAATCTAGCACAAAAACGGCATGCCGAGACGTCGTGGTCTGGGCCTAAGCAAGGTATACAGAAAGAGTGGAAATCCTTATGCGGTATTTGCTTCCCACAAGAAATGCAATTATTAACTTTGTCTGACATCGGTCTGAGGCAAGAAAATTTTCCCCAACAGGGTACTTAGCTTTCAAGAAGACTTCGGCTGAAATACTTTTGTAAATCTCAGGAGCTGGCCGACCGGCACTTGCTAACTGCTTCTGCTTCGGGCACCGCGCGGCAAGAAAGACTGGAGAAAATGGCGTCGGCTGCCTCTTTTATACCCCTGCCGCACTGACGTCAGGGAAAATGCGACGACAACTGACGCCGGACCTAGACTTTGGAATTCGGCCAACCGGGGACCGGCCTGACGGCAGGATAACCCATCTGTTATGACTGCAGCTGTATGCACGATGAACATCGTGGTGGTCAAAAGAAAGGCTGCTGTCAACCTGTGTTCCCAGATCTCTTATAACACCTTCTGTGTTCAGTGGACTACTATCAATGTGGTAATTCAAAGGAACCATGTTTTTCCCAAAGGGGATGAAGACACATTTTTTGGCATTGAGCTTAAGGCCATGGTTCTGACACGAGTCGTTGGTCTCATTGAGGCCTTTCTGTAGGATGTCAACATCACTTGGGGAGTTAATAATAGTTCCCAACTTGCAATCATCTGCGAACTTTGTCAGCCAGAGTCCCTTCGTGTTGGCCTGGACTTCAGAGAAGTAGATACCAAACAGGAGAGGACCCAGGACCAAACCCTGTGGGACTCCACATATGACTGGTCAGCAGACTGACTTGGAGTCAGCTACTTTCACAATGTGGGTTCTATCTGTGAGCCAGTTTGCAACCCACCTAGTGATATACAGGTTGATGCCTAGCTTAGTAAGTTTTTAAATGATTTCTGAGTGAGGAATGGTATCAAAGGCCTTGGCCAGATCAAGGTAGCCTGTATGAACTATCTTACCTTCATCCACAGCTCTGGTGACCGATTCAAAGAAGTCGACCAAGTTCAGCAGGCATGATTTACCCTTCACAAAACCAAACTGTGTAGGATCCAGAGTTTGAAGATTCCCTATATCCTTGGTTATTAGGTCCTTGATGATGCGTTCCATAGCTTTGCATATCAGACTCATCAGGCTAATGGGGTGATTGTTCCCGGGGACTGTAGTCAATCCTCCTTTGTGGAGAGGGATGACTGTAGCAGTGCCCCATTTGGTAGGGACAAAGCCTGAGGTGAGGCTGTGCTTGAACAGGGCACACAGGTGAGGTGCCAGTTCACTCTGTAGTTCATGTAGAACACAGCCAGGGATACAGACAGGTCCCATAGAAGCTGTATTCTTGGCCTTGGACAGTGCTGTTTTAACCTGTGCAGCAGTAATACTAGGTGCCTGGCAATCGACTGGTATTGTGATTGGTCCTTTGTGGGGGGGGGGGGGGGTAAAGTTAGCACTGAATCTGTCCACCAGTATATTTGCAATATCTGTTGGCATGGTATAGGAGGTACCATTGTGCAGTAGCTCAGAGCAAATATGGGTATTGCCATGGAGATTCTTTACATAACTATAGAAGGCCTTGTGGTTGTCTTTACTATCTGCTGCAATTCTGTTTTCATAGCTAGCTTTAGAAGATTTAATGAGGGATCCCAACCTTTTGCTGAGGCTAATAAGGGAGTTTTTCCAGTCTTGGGACTTCACCTTATTCCGCATCAATTTCCTCCTTCTGCTGTAGACTTTGTTTTTGGCAGGGGACCACCAGATTGGCTTCCTTTTTTTTCAGGAGAGCATCTTAGTTCTACTGGGTATGATGAGATTCATGCATTTGTGTATTGTGTATATGTTCGTACAGTGCATCGATGTATAACTTGGCAGTCATGCAACCATTCTCCATTTGCATGGGTGCCGTGAAGTTAGCCACCTCTGTTTTTAGAAGCCCAAAGCTAGCTCTGGAGAAGTTTTTCATGGCGGTTACCTTTGTTGGGGGTTGGGGTGGGAGGGATGTGGATTTTCAAGGTGATTAGCTTGTGATCGAATCTAACCAGGGAGGAGTTGACTACTGGTGTAGAGCAACGGTCGCCCATGTTAGTAATGACCAGGTCAAGGATGTTGCTACCTCTAGTGGGGGTATGAATGAGCTGATCCAGGGCATTGGAATTAATGAATTCCAGAAGGTGTTGGGCAATTTTATTGGTACATGAGTCGTTTTCCCAGTTAATGGAGGGGTAGTTGAAGTTGCCCAGTATGAGAGTATTAGGTTGGACCCTAATACTCTCCAGGGTGCTTAGAAATGTTGAATGTGAATCTTCGGATATGACTTCTGAAGATTTAGTGTGCATATCTATATATACATATATTATGCATCTATAGCTTTATTACTTAGTGTATGCATATATGTTTTATACACACACGTGCGTATGTATCTGTATCTATCTACATACATATGTGTGCGTGTGTGTGTGTGTGTGTGTGTGTGTGTGTATATATATATATATATATATATATATATATATATATATATATATATATATATAAACACACACACACACACACAAATATATATATATATATAACACACACACACACACACACACACACACACATATATATATATATACATACATATATATATATATATATATATATATATATACATACATATATATATATATACACACACACACACACACACATACATATATATATATATATATATATATATATATATATATATATATATATATATATATATGGGAGCCCTTCATTTGTTCAAACTTTCAAATGTTTGAAACTCATATATGGCCGACACCATATGAGTGAACGTTTGAAAGGCCGACAAATGACAGCAGAGATCCCGCTGCAGTGTGGGACTGGGAGATTCCCCTTTCCTGCACTGTAGTGCGATATTGGAGTGAGAATATTTAAGTAACATGGGGTGTGGGGGGTGCAAATCATATAACATGGAAATTGTATGTGTGTTGAATATAGAAATAAAACATCTTGTGATATAAATTACCACATGTATATAAATAAATAAATAAATATATAAATGAATATATATATATATATATATATATTCACACACTCAAACCATAAAATACATATTAATCCATCACTTTACAAACCCTTATAAAATCCATTAATTTCTTCATGAAATGTGTTTCAACTTTAATAAAGGAGCAATACTTACACAGTCATTTATACCAAGATAGTTTTGGGCGTCCAATCTTAATTTCCACTTTAATTCACATATGTCCACGTGGACATCTAATGTCCTACCTTGAACATCATTCTTAATATGCTGAATCACTCAAAATTTAAAATTGTGTTCATTATTGGCAATAATATGCCTAGCTAGGGCATTAGTAAACTTAAAATGCCTAATATCAAGTATGTGCTCTCTAATTCTCTCTCTAAAATACCTAGATGTTTTTCCCACATAAAATACTGGGCACTTCTGGCACTTAGCCACATATACTACATTTTTGGCGTAGCAAACAAAGTGACCTGTGATAGGTATAGAATAATTATTGATCTTAATATAACCGTCTGTATGTAATATGTATTGACAGGTGGAACACCTCCCACATTTAAAATTCCCTAACTTTCTACCACTTGAAGTTGACTTAGAAGGAGGTCCTTTTTCCAAGATTTTTTTCAAATATTGATCTTTTCTAAACACAAATTGAGGTACACCCCCCCATTTTTGTTCGTACATCTCTATCTAATTTTAGGATGCCCCAATTTTTATATTCAACATGCACACAATTTCCATGTTATATGATTTAAATGTTTTTTAACATGATTTTTATATATTGCATGGTTTGCTATTTTTTTTTAGAACTTATTCATTTTAAAATGTATAGTGATATTTCTTTAAATTGTTTACTCACTGATTGATTAATTGATGCATTAAGTGAATGGGAAGGATACTTAAACTCCAGCTGTTATTTTTACTCTTGTTCTGATGAAGTCCTATGGACGAAACCTAGGTTAACTTGTGTTCTGTTCATGTTTGTGGTATTCAAATTTGAATAAACTGCTGTTGGACTACGAAATGCACCATATATTCTTCTTTGTTTTTAAATTTTGCAAAGAAGACAGGCAGATTAAGACACTGGTTGATGTTGGATTCTGACACCACCTTAGGAAGGAAAGAAGGGTTGGTTTGTAATGTTACTCTATCCATATGAAAAAATCAAGTAGGGACGTTTGGAGAATAATGCTTGAAGTTCAGAAATTCTTTTTGCAGAGGCAATGACCACTAGAAAGATAGTTTTTCAGGTCAGAAATTTAAGATCACATTTTGTTGTTGGTTCAAAGGGGAAATGAGTTAAGGCCTGCAATATTAAATTCAAGTCCCATGGTGGAGTAGGGTCTTTATAAGGTGATCTCAATGGAAGACTGTCTCTCAAGAAGGCCTTACAAAGCTTAGGTGAAGCCAGGGAAGAATTCTCAGATCTAATATGGAAATTAGAGACTGCTGCCAACTGAACTCTAAAGAATGAGGAGCTAGATCCTTCATTAAAAATTGTTGCCACAGATTCAAGAACACTCTATAAAGGGGCTGAAAAGGGGTTAATATGTTTCTGATGTGCCCAAAAAATAAACCTCTTCCATTTGCTTCTGTAAAGTTTCCTTGTAGAAGCTTTAGGGAAAGATATAAGTATATGACAGACAAGGGAACAGAGCATAGGTTGTTTGGCTATTAAAGGAAGTGGAGAAACCACACTGTCAGATTTAGATTTAAGATATCCAGATGAATCATTCCTGTTGGTTGAGAGAGAGGATGTCTGGAATTGGATCCAGAATCCAAGGTTGGTAGACTAGATGAGGCCAAAGAAAGGGAAAACAAATCTGTTGAGGCCAGTAAGGTGCAATGAGGATGACACGACTTTTCAACCTGGCAGCTTTCAGCAGAAATTTGGGGATCACGGGAGTCAGGGATAAGGATTGAGGAAACTTGCTGGGGGCCAATCGTGGAGAGGAGCATCCCTTGCTGATACCCCCAGTGGGGGGATCAGGGCAAAGAATCTGCTGCTGCTGCACTTGTTGCTTAGGGGAGAAGCAAAAAGATCACAGCAAGACTGTCCCCACTGAAGGAAAATCATTTCTGCCACTTTGTTTTTGAGGGAACACTCGTGAGATAGAAGAATGGACCTGCTCAGCTTGTCTGCTATCATGTTGGACTTCCCTGGGATGTGCATTGCTATCAGAAAGCAGTTGGAAGAGATCGCCAATTGCCACACTTTGAGGGCTTCTTGGCACAAGGGGTAAGATCTGGTTCCTTCTTGTTGGTTTATGTACCAGACTACTGACATATTGTCCATCTGAATCCCAATCGTTCCTGAAGTGAGAGAGTCTTGAAATGGTTGCAATGCTTAGAGCACTGCTCTCATTTCTAGGATGCTGATATGTATGTTGGCTTCTTTGGGGGACCAAGTGCCTTGGCCTATTTTCCCCAGCAAGTGCCCCCTCCCCATGTAATCTGGGATGTGTCTGTGGTCACTATGGCCTTGGGCTGAGGGAGAATGAAAGGATGGTCTTGAAGAACTTGATCTGATCGGATCCAGCACCAAACATACCTTCTGCATGCTTGACTGATTTGTATTTGGACTGACATGCATTGATAAAGAATCGACCATTGAGTTGTTAACATACACTGAAGTATCCTCATGTGGAATCTCACTAGAGGAACTGAAATTATGGCCACTGACATTGACCCTAGGGCTTGCAGAATCAATCATGCTAAAATTGTTGTACTGTGAATTGTCTTCGTCACCTGGAATCTGATAGTCTGTACTCTTGCAAGAGAAAGAGAAGCTGTTACTGATACCGTGTTGAAAATTATTCATATAAACTCCAGTGTCTGAGAAGTTTGCAACTGAGATTTGCTGTAATTTATAGTAATTCCTAGAAAGGAGCAAGTTTGAAGTACCTGATCTCTCGCTCTTATGAGTATATATCTGGTCGGGGTTAATGAGCCTGTTGTCTAGATATGGAAACACCCGGAATCCCTGCCGTCTCAAGTGAGTTACTACCACTGCCATGCATTTGGTGAACTCCCTGTGGGCTGTGGTGAGACCAAATGGCAGGGCTCTGAAATGGTAATGACTGGCTCCCAGCCCGAAGCATAAGTACCTTCTGGACTGTCTGTTCATTTTTATGTGATAGTACCAGTCTTGAAGATCTATCGAGCACATTCAGTCATCCTTTCCCAAAAAGGGAAAAATGGACTGAATCGTGACCACCCTAAACTTTGCATGTCGAACTGATTTGTTCATGTTGCTGAGATCCAAAAATTGGTCTCCAGTCTCCTGTTTTCTTTGGCACTAAAAAGAATCTTGAGTAAGTTCCTGATTCTGTCTGGGCTGGTGGGTGGGACTTCTTGGATGACTGTTTTTTTTTTTCTTCTAGTCCTGCTATTTTCCTCTGACTGGGTGGAACATCGGGAAATGTGCATGAGGATGGAAGTGGAAGGGAAAAGGGAATTATATAACCTCTGGAAATAATCTTCTGCACCCATATATCTTTTGTGTTGTCTATCCAGGCTCTCTGGTGCAGAGATAAATGACCCACAATTGCTTCCACTGGGGGACAACTGGGTCCCCTTTCAGGAGCATTGACAAGGTCTGTCATAGAAAGCATCTCCAGACCCTTGATTTTCCGGGCCACCTCTGTCACATGGGTCGCATCTTTCATTTGAGTTCCCCCCCTCTGCCTCTGGGGGAACTATCTATAAGTGGATCTTGGAAAGGACCCTGGGATTTTCTGAACCATATTTTTCGTCCTCCCTGTTGGATCCTAATGAAGGACCTTTGAGAGGTCAAAAAAATGCACTCCCAGTGCAGACAGGGTCTTTCTGTCCTGCTCTCACCTTGATAGTGTGCCTTTCATTATTGGGTCAAATAAAGAGGTTCTGTCAAAAGAAGTATTGATGAAAGAGGACTTGAAGCACAAAGTCACACAAGTGCATCCAGGCATGCCTCCTAATGTAAATGCCTGAACCCGCTGCCCTTAAGATACCCTCAGCTGCATAAGAGATAAGCCTCATGTTCTAATTTGAAATGGAACAAAGGGTTGTCAACTGTGAGGCCACAGAAGCCTGAGTCTCAGCAGTAGTGGTCCAGAAAGGAATTTGCCAGTTACTTAATCAAGTCCTTTAAGGATCTCTAAAATATCGCCAAATGAGAGGTCTTCCAGTGGTGATCTTGGGAATCCTTCCCCTTTGTCAAAATCAGTATCTTCAGTGATAGATTCCTGTGGAGTATCCAAGTGTCTCCTTTTGCACTTTCTCTTCCGAGGTACGTCTTCGGTGGGATGCTCCATTGAAGTATCATAAGAGATGATCATATCCTGCTGGGTAGCCTAGAGAGCTTGGGCTGGCTGTCCCTGTGGAGTCAAATGTTGAGGCTCAATGTGCACAGACACATGAGATCCTGAAGGGAGATGGGAGGAGGGAGTGACTGTCCATCCTGCTGAAGCAGAAAAAACTCTCTCCACCACCTCAAAAGCATAACTCTCCAGGGAGAACGAAGTCAACAGAGTTATGAAGCCACACTTGTGCTCCATTGGCTCTGGCTGCCCCAAAGGCATTCTACCCGAGGTGGAGGTCAGAGCTGAGCTGTCCAATGCTGAGGCTCCAAGGGGCAGAGACAGCTCCAACAATTTCGGAGTTGGCTTCAACACCTCAAATGCAGCAGGGACGCTACAGCTCCACGAGTCATCCAGCTCTGAACTTGTTGGAGCCATAGCACTCACGGAAATCCTCAGATCCAAGGATAAAAATATTCTCAGATCTAAACCAGATCCAAGGGCTCCAAAACAGACTGTCAAACTGGAGAAGGAGCCAATAGTGGAGGGGTAGAGCCAACCAAGTCTTCTTAACCAGAAGGTATAGGAGCCAGGAGAACACCCCATCTGTAGCTGCACTGAGAGAGAGCTCCTCATCATCCTAGCCACATCAGCTTCAGTGAGACTCCTGGAAGAATGACAGGAGGCTACAGAAGGAGATTTTGAATGCCATCTTTCCAAGAATGGAGATAGGACCGTGGACAGCACCAGATGAATGGCTGGTGAATGTCAAGTTCTCAGAAGAAGCCTTGGATGCAATGAACTTGGATCCAAAGAGTTTTGGAGAAACAGGAGCCCGCTTTGATATGGAAGCCTTCGGATCCAGCCTACGCCTCTTTTTCTGAGGTTCCATTGACAATGGAGTAGAAGATCCGGACGGTCTAGGGGACTTTTTTGAAGTCTCCTTAGAAAAAGTTTTAGGGGATTGAGCCCCAGTAATTGCTTCTGAAAAGGCAGAAAGTAACAAACCTTTTAACATCAATTTGTTCTTATGATCTGTGATAGCTCACAGGTTAAAATTCTTACAAATGGAACAATCTATGTTCAGGTGGTCTGGGCCTAGGTAATAAATATATAAATCATGTGCATCTAAGAGCAGTAGCTTATGACCCCATTTTTTACATTTCCTAAACCCTAGAGGGCGTTTCAGAAAAGAGTTTTTTTTTTTTTTTTTTAATAAGGACAAGAGAATAAGGGCAAGGGAGGAAAATATACCAAAAATGGTACATAGCGTTGCCACCCCTCGGTTTTTTTTCCGGAGTGCCCAGAAATCAATAGGGCACTCCGGTTCTCGCTCTTGGAGTACGGAAATAAGTTGTACGACGTCAGCGCATCTGTACGACAAAAAAAAAAAAAAAAAAATGGCATTGCCGTCTTGGACTCTCTGTTGATTGGCTGCTTGCTGCAGAAGAGGCTCATGCAGCAAGCAGCCAATCAACACTTAGATTTGCAAGTCAAATCCCCGCAAAGCCGCGAAAATTAGGGGATAAAAAGCGGTGCTCCAGCTATACTTTTACCTTTTACTGTCAGTACAAGGTCGGTACGTAAGGTCTGAAATTTCTTGCTGGTTCGGCTGTTCGGGACGTCTTCAGTGGATTGCCTGGTGTGGTGTGCTGGTTTCATTTGCTGCTGCTGCCTGGAGGAGCCTGGAAGGATTGCCCTAGCCCTGCTGCTTGCCTTGCTTGCTGGAGTCTTGCCCTGCCTGGAGCCTGGAAGGATTGCCCTAGCCCTGCTGCTTGCCTTGCTTGCTGGAGTCTTGCCCTGGAGAGGTGCTGTGGACTGGCTGACTGGGTGGTGTTGTGTTCCCCTGCCTGCTTGCTGGCCCTTTGTTAGCTGCCTGTTCTCTTCTGGCTGAGAGCTTGTTTAAGGAGCCCTGCTGCTGCTTTTTCCTGGAGGTAAGTGGAATTTTTTTAATGGATGAATTCTTTGGAATTAAGGTAGATTTTCAAAGATTAGTGTGACAAGGGGAATGAAATATTGCCAGCACAGCTACTAGTGAATTTTTAAATATTAAATTTATATTAATTCACTAGCTGTGCTGGCACTATCTCATTCATTGATGGTGACAAAATGTGTGTAACTGTATCTAGATGTTCAACATGTGGTGATTATTAACTAGAACAATTTCTAGTTTGTAATCACCACATCTACCTTATTCTTTATCTGTAGTTTGTAGTATACTGTCTGCAGATATATATAGGAAGGGTTTGTTTGGCTGTTTTTAACTGCAGTTAGTGTAACTATTTTTCATGTGGGTGCACTTTGATTTATTATTTTTCATGTGGGTGCACTTTGATTGATTGTATACTGACGGAGTTATATAGGGTTCTTGCTATGATTGTAGAGCTATGATTGTAGAACTATCATTTCTCTAGTCATCACTGCTATGTTTACCTTGATATGCATTTTATAGGGTATACCAAAGCTGTTTTTACTGCAATGTTTTAAATATTTCATCTGGTTTTGGACTTGGTTACAGTGAATATATAATGACTACATGATTTGTATAGGATGCTTGGACTGTCGATCTGTCTTTTCTAGTCTGTCATCACTGTGATGTTTACCTTGACCTGTGTTTTTCTTCCTAGGGTGTCTATGTCTAGGGTGTATAGTCTTCGTATTGTAGTGAGGCTTAAATGTAGCTTTTTATCTAGCTTGTCATCAGCACTGTTTACCTTTATCTGTGTTTTCTAGGGTATACCGTCTATACCAAGGCTTAGTTCATTTGATGTTACAGTGAATATATGACTACATGATTTGTATAGGATGCTTGGACTGTAGAACTGTATTACTTGAGGCTGCTAGATCAAATGCCAAATATAGCTTCAAGTATAAGCAATGATTTCTAGCAAAACTGTGAAGATACTTTAAACAGTTGCTTTTCTTTTACTATTGTGTGTGGTGAACCCTTAATGTACTGCTTTGAATGAACTGGTGTTTTTAATATCTAAGTAATTGTATTTCCATTTAGTACTACCTGTGATATTAGACTTCGGCTTAGTTTTCCCATGCTCGTGTGTGATGTACTGTTGTATGTAGTGAACCTTTGAATGAAGTATTGCTAAATAAAGTTTTTTTTTTAATTTACTTTTGACTCGGTGCACATTTTTCTTCTTATTGGTAACTGTATGTGATATTAAAGACTTGTGCTGAAGGGTGCTAGAGTAAAGGGGTGTGGCTATTAAAGGGAATGGGTGTGGCTTGATTGGGCATGGGGCGGGGCTTGTTTGTCAGGAAATGGCACAGTAGAAAGGTGGCAACCTGGTACACAAGAGTACACTGAAAAGTGTAAAAAAAAGTTAAACAGAAAATGAGAAATATCTATGAAAATTCCAACAATGGTATACATAAGGGATATATTAAGTGTAAGAAAAATACATGGGGAAAAATAGACAAGAAAAATACACTAATCTGAAAATAAGTAAGATAGCTTAGATGACCGTGTGTATTTCACAAAAGCAGCAAATGAGATCTGAGGTCTATTAGGGGTTCATGCATTGTGTGTAAGGGAGAAGCTCGAGAGTTTTATGGTCACCACGAGCTATAGCAATGGCCTATTTGGGTCAGAGGATTGGATCCAAACACAAATGTTGAGGAATAAATGAAAATTGACAACATCAAATGTGTTGTTTTAGCATGTTTTTGAATCTGGATGAGTTGGTTTGTCTGATAGTGGTAAGGACAGAGTTCTAGATTGTGGAGACATAATTTGAGTACAAGGACACACCAGCAGAGTTGTGGGTTTTAGTTACAGTTAACAGGGACTTGTCCATGGAGCATAGTGATCATGCAGAGGTGCAAAATTCCACTAAGGATTGGAGTGCAAGGCAGTTTGGGGGTTTATAGGTTATATTAAAAACAGTTATTCATCAAAAAATGCCAAACATATCTAAGTGACACAGTACAAATGTTTAAAATTAAAAATATATTCATTCTATACTGGTTAAGCACTTCAATCCATGAAGCACTGAACTTAATCAGAACCTTCATGGATGAAAGTGCTTAACCAATAAGGAATAAATACAGTTTTAATTTTAAACATTTCTTTGTGTCAATTAAGTGTTTGTTTGGTATTTCTTGATGATTACTTGGTTAGTTTGGAACGCCACTTTACAAGTACACTTTCTGATTGCCTGTGTTGTTTTAGGTATATTATGAACAGTTAACAACCGAATGCCAGAGAAATAGTGTGGAAATTATAATCAGATCAACTGTTTTAAGGCTCAGCAGTGGTGGGATTTATAAAATTTGTTAATGGTAAATTATAACCAGATCAACTGTTTTAAGGCTCAGCAGTGGTGGGATTTATCAAATTTGTTAGTGGTAAATTTACCTATTTTTGTTATAGCATTGTTCAATTTTTGTTAGTACAGTACTTTAAATAACATTTTATTTTAACAGATTCACTTATGCCTGTGTATTTGTCTGCATTTAACAATAGCTGTCAATGCAATTCTTTAACTTCCAAAACATTATTTGAATCTCCTTTTCATAAATCTTCACACACTTGTTCATGACAAAAATACATTTCTTTAGTGGTTAACACAAAGTAATGCTTAAACAATGCATTAGAATTACCCTTTGTTTTAATGCTATACAAATGCCCATAAATTCTCTGCAAGAGATTCCATGTGGATTTACCCAAATAAAAACTCTTGCAGGAATAACACCTAGCAACATAAAATATGTTAACAGAATTACAGTTGATATGTCTGTCAACACCGTAAGTTTTGTCTAGTTATGGACTATTGTTTAGGTTCATAGATTAGTACTAGGTTAACAGCCCTTGCAAGCCATTTTAAGCCTAGCCAATTATCCCTTGTGAGACTCAAACCCTGCACCTTGTGTTTGTAAGGCAAACACCTTAACCATTAGGCCATCCTCCTTGACATTGCCCACAAACCTGCAATATTTGCAAAACAGTAAAGACCTTTAGGTTTATTTGTAGCTGTTCTGTGTAAAATAAAATAATTATTTTTCAAAACAAAGGTTAAATCCTTTCCTTTTTTTAAACAAAAATTGGCTTAGGTCATAATGTCTGAAATAAAGCATTGTTCACACATCACTTTCCAGTTACCTCCAAGTACTTTTCCAGCAACTACACTTTTGATTGAAATTCCTACAGCAAAACTACTTACTGTATTCAGTTGAATTGTTCCTCACTTTCAAGGGCAAATCAGCTCACACAAAAAGAAGTTATGTACTTACCATAATGTTCCATCTGTGTTGTTGGCCTTCATTCTTTCCTCATGAATGGGTTCGGATCAGATCCGTTGGATCCACCTTGGACGATGCAACAGCTCACAGCCTCCAGATCTCTCAAGCTTCTCCCTTACCCACAATGCCCCCTGCCAAATATGTCAGATCTTGTTTGCTGCTATATAGTGTAAAAGGATAGAGAGAAATATGGGAAGCCATATCTAAAGTCATATAAACATGTAAATGTACCTATTCAGTACTGTGTACTGTATACAGTACTGCAGTGGTTCGAAGTCCCAGAAACATTGGTAGAATTAGTGCAGGCTATGTACAAGGACCCAAAGATTCAAGTATGAATAGTGTTCGGCCTCACAGAGGGGTTCCCAGTGGGAGTGGGTGTACACCAGGGTTCAGCTCTGAACCCACTGCTGTTCATACTTTTGATAGACTACATTAGCAAATAGGTTGGACGGGACAGATCAACAAAGTTGCTGTATGCAAAATGACCTGTTTAACTGTTGTAGGCTACACACTCAAGTGTGATAGCAATTTATGTGCATTTAAAGTGTTTTTTTGATTGTATCAGCTTTATTTTCTGAAACAAAAAACTAAATAACAAAAAAAATATATACTTGTTTTTCCGCCTTTCTAAGCTAGTATAGTCCAGTTTTCAGGTTAGTGCTGAATTCAGGGTTGTGTTACAGGTTTCTGTGTTTGCCCATATCTTACTTGGATAGAAGGAAGTTTCTCTGTTCACTGTGAGACAGGGAGCTTTGAACAGCCTATCTGCCCCTGGAGGGGGGGGGGGGGGGTTCAGCCCAGAAATTAGTAGTTTATTGTCCATTTTGGGCTAATTTCTCTCTCTCTCTCTTTCATTTCCCTGCTATAAAACCCACATTTGCAAGGTTTTTGTGCTAGTATACAGCTCAGCAAGCTCCTGACTGGTGCCCTGCAGGATTCTACAGAAGCAGAGAGACAAAAGAGAGACTATGGAGTGATTAAGTATAATTTTTCCGCATTTTCTTGCTGCTTTTAGCTAATTCCACCTAAAACACAGATTTTCTAGAGTTTCTGTGATTTAAAAAGCTTGTTTCAGCTACATATTGTACTTATTTTACTGCCTGCACTTTAACAAAATCGTTTTTGTGTTTAAATTACCTGTTTAACTGTTGTAGGCTACACACTCAAGTGTGATAGCAATTTCTGTGCATTTAAAGTGTTTTTTTAATTGTATCTGCATTATTTTCTGAAAAAAACAAAAAACACGTGTTTTCCTCCTTTCTAAGCTAGTATAGTCCAGTTTACAGTTTAGTGCTGAATTCAGGGCTGTGTTACAGGTTTCTGTGTTTGCCCATACCTTACTTGGATAGAAGGAAGTTTCTCTGTTCACTGTGAGACAGGGAGCTTTGAACAGCCTATGTGCCCCTGGAGGGAGGGTGGGGAGGTTTCAGCCCAGAAATTAGTAGTTTATTGTCCATTTTGGGCTAATTTCTCTCTCTCTCTTTCATTTCCATGCTATAAAAGCCACATTTGCAAGGTTTTTGTGCTAGTATACAGCTCAGCAAGCTCCTGCCTGGTGCCCTGCAGAATTCTACAGCAGCAGAGAGACAAAAGAGGGACTTTGGAGTGATTAAGTATCATTTTCTGCACTTTCTTGCTGCCTTTAGCTAATTCGGCCTAAAACACTGATATTTTAGAGTTTCTGTGATTTAAAAAGCTTGTTTCAGCTGCATATTGTACGTATTTTACTGCCTGCACTTTAACAAAGTCGTTTTTGTGTTTAAATTACCTGTTTAACTGTTGTAGGCTACACACTCAAGTGTGATAGCCATTTCTGTGCATTTAAAGTGTTTTTGATTGTATCAGCTTTATTTTCTGAAACAAAAAACTAAATAACAAAAAAATATATATAGACTTGTTTTTCCGCCTTTCTAACCTAGTATAGTCCAGTTTTCAGGTTAGTGCTGAATTCAGGGCTGTGTTACAGGTTTCTGTGTTTGCCCATACCTTACTTGGATAGAAGGAAGTTTCTCTGTTCACTGTGAGACAGGGAGCTTTGAACAGCCTATCTGTCCCGGGGGGGGGGGGGGGTTCAGCCCAGAAATTAGTAGTTTATTGTCCATTTTGGGCTAATTTCTCTCTCTCTCTTTCATTTCCCTGCTATAAAACCCACATTTGCAAGGTTTTTGTGCTAGTATACAGCTCAGCAAGCTCCTGCCTGGTGCCCTGCAGAATTCTACAGCAGCAGAGAGACATAAGAGAGACTATGGAGTGATTAAGTATCATTTTTCTCCATTTTCTTGCTGCTTTTAGCTAATTCCACCTAAAACACCGATTTTCTAGAGTTTCTGTGATTTAAAAAGCTTGTTTCAGCTACATATTGTACTTATTTTACTGCCTGCACTTTAAAAAAATAATTTTTGTGTTTAAATTACCTGTTTGTTGTAGGCTACACACTCAAGTGTGATAGCCATTTCTGTGCATTTAAAGTGTTTTTTTTAATTGTATCTGCGTTATTTTCTGAAAAAAATACTTGTTTTCCCTCCTTTCTAAGCTAGTATAGTCCAGTTTTCAGGTTAGTGCTGAATTCAGAGCTGTGTTACAGGTTTCTGTGTTTGCCTATACCTTACTTGGATAAAAGGAAGTTTCTCTGTTCAATGTGAGAGAGGGAGCTTTGAGCAGCCTGTCTGTCCCTGGAGGGTTGGTTTCAGACCAGAAATTAGTAGTTTATTGTCCATTTTGGGCTAATTTCTCTCTCTTTCATTTCCCTGCTATAAAACCCGCATTTGCAAGGTTTTTGTGCTAGTATACAGCTCAGCAAGCTCCTGCCTGGTGCCCTGCAGAGTTCTACAGCAGCAGAGAGAGAAAAGAGAGACTTTGGAGTGATTAAGTATCATTTTTCTGCATTTTCTTGCTGATTTTAGCTAATTCTGCCTAAAACACAGATTTTCTAGGGTTTCTGTTATTTAAAAAGCTTATTTCAGCTACATATTCTACTTATTTTACTGGCTGCACTTTAAAAATTGTTTTTGTGTTTAAATTATCTGTTTAACTGTTGTAGTCTACACACTCAATTGTGATAGCCATTTCTGTGCACTTAAAGTGTTTTTTTGATTGTATCTGCTTTATTTTCTGAAAAAAAAAAAAAAAACAAACAAAAAAATACTTGTTTTCCCGCCTTTCTAAGCTAGTATAGTCCAGTTTTCAGGTTAGTGCTGAATTCAGGACTGTGTAACTGGTTTCTATGTTTGCCCATACCTTAGTTGGATACAGGGAAGTTTCTCTGTTCACTGTGAGAGAGGGAGCTTTGAGCAGCTTATCTGCCCCTGGAGGAGTAGTTTCAGCCCAGAAATTAGTAGTTTATTGGCCATTTTGTGCTAATTTCTCTCTCTTTCATTTCCCTGCTACAAAACCCACATTTGCACGGTTTTGCACACTGGGTAGCGCCAGTTAGCTAGGGTATAACTATTCCCGGCTCCACAAAGTCTACGCTTTAATTTTTCCCTTGGAACTAGACAAACTTTCAACTTAAGCATTCAAACCATTCACTTCTCATCCCGGCACTTGCTCAAAACTCATAGCAAGCACTAATAAACCTTAGCACTAGACCCCCCTATACTGTAGAGAAGGACAAGGCTCTCTATTCGACCTTACCTGCCAATCAGTAAAATAGTTCACTGTACTTATCCAGGCATGTCCAAAGGGCAGTTTCAGGTGTACTCTCCGGTCCAACTGGTGAATCTGGGCATTTTGCAGCAATGTTACAATTACCTCATATGCACAGACTACCCTCTCCTCCTTCCACCAAACACGAATACATGCGAGAGATGCAATTATAAAGCCAAACTGGAGGCTAAGCTCTCTCAACCCAATACTGGACCAGGCAGTCAAGAGGAGAAGGGAATCACCATCAGTCCCACATAGACCTATGAAACCAGCACCGGCAAAAAACACACATAAATACATGAAAACATACTCAGAGGCTCTAAATAAAAATCTGCAAAAGCAACAGAGCCCGCCAAAGCATCCATCCAAGCAACCTCCACCCCCCCAACACTAGCCATGAAAAACATACTTCACAAAACCAGTGTGCCATGCAATCACAGCCCTTAAGGCAAAATAACATACCCAACACACTAGTAATAGGTCACTCTACAGTCAGGCACACTGATGTCCCACTCACTAGGCTGAATAAGGAGAAGGTTACTGTTAGCTGCCTGTCAGGTGCCAAGATCTGCCAGACATTACAAGCACTCAGGTCACTCCAGAACAAGTACAAATAAGACTCTGTCATTGCCCATGTTGGTGTGAATGACCTGAGCCGTACCTCCCTGGACTACATGAAAAGAGACATGGAGGAGCTCTCTCATCATGTAGCCCAGGCCGGTATGACCCTGACCCTGAGTAGCATCCTGCCCTCACCAAGAATGATACCACGGTATAAAGAAAAAATTCTCGATTTCAACAATTGGCTAAGTTTCTGGTGTCATTCAAAGGGGATCCAGTTTCTGTCAGCCTGGGATGACATGCTCGACAAGATACGCTGCTTCGCTAGAGACGGCTTGCACCTGTCACCCTTAGGATTTCGAATACTGGCCAAGGCTCTTGCCACCCCCATACTGCCTTTTTTAGGCAAGGCTCAAAAGACAAACCCATCACCATAAACAGCACAAGCAACAAAAAACTGAGGGTAATGCTACTCAATACCAGAAGTCTAAACCTCATAATGCATGCACTCGAGGCACTCCTCAGTATGGAGAAAACTGATATATGTGCAGTAACAAAAACCTGGTTTAAGGCTCCAGAGAACACCCCAGCACTACCAGGCTACAATTCATACCATACATTTCAGCCACAAACCTGGACCAAAATACAAAAGGCGGGGGAGTATCCATATTCATCAAGGATACCCACACCTCCAGATTAGTGGCACAGCATGATGATTCAGAGATCATTCACATGCAACTAACAACGGGCAAAACTGCTTTTCAAATTATAGCTTGCTACAGATCACCCACCATGTCCCAGGACCCCCACTCCGCATTCCTGAAAACACTGGGGAACATAAAGGTCCTACCAAACACCCTGATATTGGCTGATTTCAATTACCCAAACATTAACTGGGAGAACTACTCAAGTACAAACTCCCTTGCTCAACATTTCCTAGAATATATAAACTCAAACTCCCTGGATCAACTAGTCAACTCCCCCACCAGAGGTGACAGCATATTGGACCTGGTCATCACCAACATGGGCGACCGGTATTCCACACCAGAGGTCAACCCCTTGCTGGTTAGATCTGACCATAAACTAATCACTCTGGATATCCACATTCCGCCAACACCCCTGGTAAAAGAAACCACCATGAAAAACTTTTCAAAAACAAACTTCACGTTACTTAAGACCAAGGTGGAAAGTTTCAAAGCCCCTATGCTAAAGGATAACACTGTCCAAGCTGCAAAATCCTTTACTAATGAACTCTACGGGCACCTACAAGAATGCATGGATCGTGCTATCCCAAACAAAACGAAGACTCACTCCTCCAAGAAAAGGAAACCAGTCTGGTGGACCCCCTGCCATAAACAAGCTATACAATGGAAGGAGGAAACTAGTACAGAAAAGAGTAAAATCCAAAGAAGGGAAAACATCCCTGACCAGTATTAGCAAGAAACTATGTTCCCTCATAAAATCATCCAAGGTTAGCTTCGAAAGAAAAATTGCCATGGACTCCAAAGATAACCACAAGGCATTCTTTAGCTATGTGTAGAATCTAAGTGGCAATTCTCAGATCTGCTCAGAGTTGATGCAGAATGGCACAAAATACACTGAACCGGCCGATATAGCCAACATCCTGGCAGACAGGCTCAGTGCAAACTTCACCCCCATCTCACCACGAAAAGGGCCCATAACTATACCAGAAGAATGTAGTGCCCCTGAAATCACAGACATTCAGGTTAAAACAGCCCTCTCCAAAACCAAAAACACAGCATCAATGGGACTGGACGGTGTCCCAGGCTGTGTCCTACATGAGCTCAAAGATGAACTAACCCCTCACCTAAACGCACTGTTTAAACTCAGCCTCTCCACAGGCTACGTGCCCACAGAGTGGCGCACAGCAAGAGTTATTCCACTCTACAAAGGTGAAGCCACAACGGACCCCAGGATCTACTGTCCTATAAGCCTGACTAGCCTGGTCTGCAAAGCTATGGAGCGCATCATCATGGATCTCATTAACAGAGACATTGGAAACCTCCAAACACTGGACCCTACCCAGTTCGGCTTTGTTAAGGGGCAGATCATGCCTCCTAAACCTGGTGGACTTATTTTACACAGTTACCAAGGCTACAGATGTGGGAAAGGTGGTCCACACAGCCTACCTAGACCTCACAAAGGCCTTCGACACCATTCCCCACTCGGGTATTATAAACAAGCTCACCAGCCTGAACATAAATCCCTACATCATGAGATGGGTTGCCAACTGGCTGACGGTCAGAACCCACATGGTAAGAGTTGCGGAAGCTAGGTCTGACTCTAAACCGGTTACAAGTGGCGTTCCCCAGGGCTCAGTCCTAGGACCCCTCCTATTTGGCATATACTTCTCAGAGGTACAGGCAAGCACAGGAGGACTATGGCTGACCAAGTTCGCAGACAACTGCAAACTAGGGGCTATAATTGACTCTCCAGCTGACACAGACATCCTCCAAAAGGGTCTCACTGAGACAGATACCTGGTGTTAAAACCATTGCCTCAAGCTAAATGCCAAAAAGTGCATAATCATCCCCTTTGGAAAAAACAAAGTACCCACAAACTACCACATAGGTGGTAACCCCGTAAAGACGAAAGATGTAATAAGGGATCTGGGGACCCAAGTAGATAGTAACCTCTCCTTTGATAATCACATTGCCAAAGTGGTTAGGAAATCCTTCTATGTGGCCCACCTAATCACAAAAGTGTTTGCATCCAGATCGAAAGAGGTCATTGGGCCCCTCTACTCATCACTCATCAGACCCGTCATAGAGTACAATGCCCTATTTGGGATGTACCTTACAAGACACCTGCAACAACTGGAAAGACCACAGAAATACCTCACTAAGAGGATCACTGGCCTCAAGCAGATGCCCTATGCAGCTCGACTGAAGAAACTCCAGTTGTACTCTGTTGCATACCGCCTACTCAGAGGTGATCTCTGCTTGACATACAAGGCCATGTCCAACCTAGAATTGATGGACATGCTCCACCTAAAGAAAACCATATCCCCTCGAGCCACACGCTCCAAGGATCTAAACCTCATCACAACAATAAATAGGACATGCTGGAGGGATAGATTTCTGTCCCAGAGACTTCCCATGCTCTGGAACAAGATTCCAATCTACATTAGGCAGAGCTCTTCGCTAACCCTCTTCAAGAGAAACCTTGACGAGTGGATGGGAAACAGAAAATTTACCCCAGGGATCACTTCAATGGCTGTGCTGGACAAAGGCACAGGGAACTAATCTAAGGGGGTGGCGAAAGCTGACACTTTCCGGCTAGGCTTATAAATGTCTTCGAGCAAATAGCCTACTACCTACCTATGAATCTATGTGGCATTACAGGTAGACTCTAAGCAAGACCTCCAGCAAAGTATAGAGCAATGGAATGCAAAACTGAAGGCACATGGGATGAAACTAAGCAAGGATAAAACAGTGGTAATGGCAGCAAACTGGGGAAATCAGAAGAAGCTGAGAACTGAGATAGAAGGGAAGATAGTGGAACAGGTAAACGGCTTCAAGTATCTGAGAGGAGTGGTTGAGGAGAAGGAAAGTCTGAATGAAGAGGTCAAAGCTAGAATCAGAGGGGCTGCAGCCAACTGGCATAGAGTGTCTGGTGTAGTCTATGACAGAAGAATACCAAAGAAGCTGAAAAGTAAGGTGTACAAGACAGTGGTGTGACCAGTACCACTGTATGGTACAGAAACCTGGGCAGTAAAGGCAGAGCAGATGAAGAAGCTAGAGGTGATGGGACAAAGAAATAGGGTGTAAGAGCAGAAACCAAAGTATTTCCAATTGCAGAAAAAAACAAAGAGAAGAGATTACAGTGTTTTGGGCACTTGCAGAAAAGCAGAAGACAATCTGGTGAAGAAGATTTGGGATAGACAGGAAGAACGCAAGAAGAAATGAGGACATCCAGGAAAGAGGTGGATGGATTGTGTGAAAGAAGATCTGTGACAGTCAGGCATGAGTTTCAAAGAAAGCAGCAGTGTGGCACTGAATCGAGAAAGATGGCGACAGTTAACATGATTCACCGAACCCATGTAGAAAATGGGAACAGAGACGGCTGATGATGTACCTATTCAGAGACCATGGAACTGCTCGTTCCTTTAGAAGTCATGGATAGGTTCATAGGTTCATAGGTAGATACTAGGCTATCTGCCCTAGGGCATTTATAAGCCTAGTCAGAGTGTATTTGGTTTCCGCCTCCCTATTAGATTAGCCTACTGTGCCTCTGTAAAGTAGGTCACAGAAGGTACCCTTTTAAGATTAGTTTACTGTGCCTAGCAGGGACACAGAAGAGATCCCAGGGGTGAATTTGCGATTTCCCATCCACATGTCCAGATTTCGCTTGAAGAGGGTCAGCGAGGGGCTATGTCTAACATGAATTGGGATTCTATTCCAGAGTGAGGGGAGCCTCTGGGAAATGAATCTGTCCCTCCAGTATGTCCTGTTTATTTTTGTGCTGAGGTTTAGGTCCCTGGAGCATGTAGCTCTAACGGACTTGGATTTTTTGAGGTGGAGCATGTCCATTAATTCTGGGTTTGACATGGCTTTGTACGTCAGGCATAGATCGCCTCTGAGTAGGCGGTAAGCAACTGAGTAGAGCTGGAGTTTCTTTAGTCGAGCTGTATAGGACATCTGATTGTAGCCCATGATCCTCTTGGTGAGGTACTTTTGGGGTCTCTCCAGTTGCTGCAGGTAAGGTACATCCCAAAAGGGGCATTGTATTCAATTATGGGCCTGATGAGTGACGAGTAGAGGGGCACAATGACCTCTCTTGATCTAGATGCGAACCCTTTTGTGATAAGGTGGGCTATATAGAAGGTCTTTCTAACCACTTTGGCAACATGATTATCAAAGGAGAGATTACTATCTACGTTGGTCCCCAAATCTCTAATTACTTCTTCCATACTTAATGGATTACCACCTATGTGGTCATTTGTGGGCACCTTGTTTTTCCCAAAGGGGATGACTATGCACTTTTTAGCATTTAGCTTGAGGCCGTGGCTCTGGCACAAAGCATCCTTCTCTGTGAGACCCTTTTGGAGGATGCTTGTGTCAGCTGGAGATTCGATTATGGCCCCCAGTTTTCAGTCATCTGCGAACTTTGTCAGCCATAATCCCCCCGTGTTAGCCTGAACCTCAGAGAAGTATATACAGAACAAGAGAGGTCCCAGAACTGAGCCCTGTGGGACGCCACTTGTAACTGGTTTGGATTCGGGCATGGCACCTGCGATTCTGGCCATGTGGATTCTATCTCTGAGCCAGTTTGCAACCCATCTTGTGATATAGGGGTTGATATTTAAGCTGGTAAGCTTATTTATGATGCCCAAGTGGGGTATTGTGTCAAAGGCTTTTGCGAGGTCCAGGTAGGCTGTGTGGACTACCTTGCCCTCATCTATGGCTTTGGTAACTGTTTCAAAGAAATCAACTAGGGTTAAGAGGCAAGATCTGCCCTTAACAAAGCCGAATTGGGTAGGGTCCAGTGTCTGGAGGCTCCCAATGTCTTTGTTTATGAGTTCCATGATAATATGCTCCATAGCTTTACAGACCAGACTAGTCAGGCTTATGGTGCGATAGTTTCCGGGGTCTGTTGTGGCACCTCCTTTGTGGAGTGGGACCACTGTAGCTGTACGCCATTCTTTGGGTACATATCCTGTAGTAAGGCTAAGTTTGAACAGTGACTTAATGTGAGGGTTCAGTTCTTCTTGGAGCTCGTATAAGACACAGCCTGGGACGCCGTCCGGTCCCACAGATGCTGTGTTTTTTGATTTGGAGAGGGCAGCTTTCACCTGTGCATCTGTGATGTCAGGGAGGTTACATTCAGTTGGGATAGGCATTTGCTCCTTTGGGGGGGGGAGGGGGGGGAGTTTGCGCTGAATCTGTCTGCTAGGACGTTGGCTATGTCTGTAGGTTCAGTATATTTTGTACCGTTATGCAACAATTCAGAGCATATCTGGGAGTTTCCGCCCATGTTCCTGACATAACTAAAGAAGGCCTTCTGATTATATTTAGTGTCTAGGGCAATTTTTCTTTCGAAACTGGCCTTTGATGATTTTATGAGGGATCGAAGTTTCTTGCTAATACTGATCAGAGATGCCTTCCCTTTTTGGGATTTTGCTCTGTCATGTAGTAGCTTCCTCCTTCTGTTGTATAGCTTATTTATGGCCGGGGTCCACCAGACCGGTCTCCTGTTTTTGCAGGAGTCAGTCTTGGTTTTATTTGGGATAGCACGATCCATGCATTCCTGCAGGTGCTCATAGAATGCATTTGTAAAGGATTCTGCGGATTGGGCTGTATTATCCTCTGGCCCAGAGGCTTTGAAGGATTCCACCTCAGTCTTTAGAAGTGCAAAGTTGGCTTTTGCGAAATTCTTCACAGTGATTTCCTTGGCTGGGGTTGGGGGCGGGATATGGATGTCCAGGGAAATTTGTTTATGATCTGATCTTACCAATGAGGGGTTTACATCTGGTGTGAAACATAGAGTCCCCATGTTGGTGATGACTAGGTCCAATATGTTGTTTCCTCTTGTGGGAGTGGTGACCAGTTGTTCCATTGTGTTAGAGTTTATAAATTCAAGGAACCGTTGGGCGAGGTTGTTTGGGCTTGAGTAGTTTTCCCAGTCAATGTTTAGGTAGTTGAAGTCACCCAATAACATAGTGTTTGGAGAGACCTTCATATTCTCCAGTGTTCTCAGGAATGCCAAGTGGGGTTCCTGTAATAGGGAGGGTGTTCTGTAGCAGGCTACAAACTGAAATGCAGTTTTGCCCGCTGTTAGTTGCACATGGATGGTTTCCGATGCTTCGTGCAGTGCCACAAACCTGGAGGTGTAGGTATTATTGATGAATATAGATACTCCCCCTCCTTTTGTGCTTCGGTCCGAGTTTTGGGGCCGAAACGCATGGTATGAGTTATAACCTGGTAGTGCTGTGGTGCTCTCAGGAGCCTTGAACCGGGTTTCTGTTACTGCACAGACATCGATTTTCTCCATACTGAGGAGAGCCTCGAGTGCGTGCATCTTGAGGTTTAGATTTCTGGCATTGAGTAGCATTACCTTTAGTTTTTTTATCCTTGGGTTGTCTATGGAGGTGGGTTTGTCCTTTGAGCCTTGCCTAAAAAAGGCAGTATGGGGGTGGCAAGAGCCTTGGCCAGTATACGAAAGCCTAAGGGTGACAGGTGCAAGCCGTCCCTAGCGAAGTAATGTGGCTTGTCGAGCATGTCATCCCAGGCTGACAGACACTGGATCCCCTTTGAATGACACCAATACTTTAGCCAATTGTTGAAACTGATCATTTTGTCTTTATACTGTGGCATCATTCTTGGTGACGGCAAGATGCTACTCAAGGTCAGGGTCATACCAGCCTGGGCTACATGGTCAGAGAGCTCCTCTATGTCTCTTTTCATGTAGTCCAGGGAGGTACGTCTCAGGTCATTCACACCAGCATGGACAATGACGGAGTCATACTTGTACTTGCTTTGGAGTGACCTGAGTGCTTGTGTTATGTGGCGGATCCTGGCACCCGACAGGCAGCTTACAGTGACCTTCTCCTTGTTCAGTCTGGTGAGCGGGACGTCAGTGTGCCGGACAATAGAGTCCCCTATAACAAGTGTATTTGGTGTGTTGTTTGGCCTTAAGGGCTGTGACTATGAGGCACACTGATTTGTGAGATATGTGATTCGTGGGTACTGTTGAGGGGTGGCTGTTGCTTGGATATCTGCTTAGGAGGTCTTTGCTGTTTAGGCAGATTTTTATGTAGAGCCTCCGAGTATGTTTTTATGTGTTTATGTGTTGTGTATGCAGATGCAATAGGTCTGTGTGAGACTGGATTTGTGTTGTGGGTGGTTACCTTTTCCTCCTGACTGACTGTTCCAGTCTTGGGTTGAGAGAGCTCTGCCTCCAGTTTGGCTGTGTAACTGCATCTCTCACATGTATTAGAGTTTGTTGGAAGGAGGAGAGGGTTGTCTGTGTACATAAGGCAATTGTAACATTGCCTCAATATTCCCAGATTCACCAGCTGGACTGGAGAGTAACCTTGAAACTGACCCTTGGACATACCAGATTAGTATAGGGAACTGTTTTTTTACTGATCAGATTAGGGAAGGGAACTGATTTTTCACTTGATCAGGAAGGACCAATCGGGAGCCTAATACTTATGAGAAGTCAAGGAGGGTGTAGTGCTTTAGTTAGTTAGTGTTTCCTTATAAGAGCTGAGCAAGTGCAGGGCTTTAGAAAGAGAACAGAGTGATTACTTTGAGAGTTTGAACAGTTCTAAGGGAAAAGGTGAAGAGCAGACTTTGTGGAGCCTGGAATAGTTTAAACCTGTTTAGGCGGCACTGCCCAACGCTGCTCATTGCGCAAAACCACGCAAAAAGAAAGTTGTAGGGTTTTAAGAGAGAGAGATCAAGGAGTTTAGAATTGACCCAAAATGGCCAATAAAACTACAGCTTCTAGGTAGTAACCACTCCTCCAGGGACAGACAGGCTGTTCAGTGTTAACCACTTCCACTGGTGAACACAGAGACTTCCCTTTAGCCCAAGGGGTAAGTGGGAGGGGATGTGAGGAAAGAATGAAGATCAACAACACAGATGGAACATTATGGTACGTACACAACTTTTTTATCTGATGTTGTCAATCTTCATTCTATCCTCACGAATGGGACAGCGTCCCTACCTACTTGAATATAGGGTGGACTCAAGGAAGGATATTCCTGAGCACCCCAGAACCAAATGATGCCCTATCTCTGGAGAACAAATCCAATTTGTAATGAGTGATAAAGGTATGAGGAGTAGCCTAAGTTGTTGCTACACAAATGTCATTCATAGACATCCTAGACTGAAAAATTGTGGAAGTAGTCACAGATCTAGTGGAGTGTGCCTTCAAAGGATGTGTAAGAGAAATGCCTAATTTATTATAGACAAAGGAAATGCAATTTGTTAACGACTTTGATAGAGTAATTTTAGAAACCGATTTTCCCAATTTTGGTCCAGAGAAGGAAACAAATAGTTGGTCTGCTTTCCTGATTCTTTCTGCTCTATGCAAACAGAAACGCAATTGTCTTTGAACATCCAGTAAATGAAAGATATATTCTTCTTTGTTGATAAATTCTGAAAAAATACTGGCAAATTGATAGAAATATTTATGTTGGATGTTGGATTTATGTTTACACAACCTTTGGAAGAAAGGACAGATTGGTAATTAAGGTCACATGTAGCTGCTGGTTCAAAGGGAGGGTGTGTGAGAGACTGCATCATTAAATTTAGGTCCCATGGATGTGTAGGGTCTTTAACAGGAGGTCTTAGAAGAAGTGTCCCTTTTCAGAAGGCCTTGCTCAACTTGTAAGAGGCTATGGGTGCATCATTCAATCCTGTATGGTAATTAGAAATTCCTGCTAACTATATCGTAATGGTTGACATAGTAGGACTGTTTTGAAAAAGGTGAGCAAGGAAATCTAAAATGTGATAAATAGAGACTGAAAATGGATCAAGTTTATGCTGCTGATCCCAAACAGCAAACCATTTACTAGAATATGTTTTCCTTGTTGAAGGTTTATGGGAAGACGGGATTATATGTCGGACAGGTGATGACAGCATAGGTTGTCTGGCTACTAATGGAACTCGAGAAACCAAGCAGTAAGCTTGAGGTTTGGTATATCCGGGAGCAACATGTCCATTGGGTAAGACAGGAGGCCTGGAGTCAGATCTAGGTTCCATGGTGGTTGAACTAGGTGAGGCCATAGGAAGGGAGACCACATTTGTCGAGGCCAAAAGGGGGCAATGAGAATCACTGTGCTCTTCGATCTGGAGGCTTTCTGCAGATATTCTGGAATCAATGGTGTTGGTGGGAATGCATAAAGGAGACTGGGAGGCCAATTGTGAAGTACAGCATCCCTCAGTGATTGTCTGCATGTGGGAATCAGAGCAAAGTAGTTGCACTTGCTGTTTATGGGGGAGAGGGAAAAAGATTGCAGCATGACTGGCCCCATTGATGGAAAATCTCCTCCAACACCTTCTTGTTTAGGGACCACTCGTGTGGAAGTGGTATGCACTTGCTCAGCTTGTCCGCAATCACGTTGGCTTTCCCCAGAATGTGTGTCGCTAAAAGAAAGCAGTATGAAGAGATTGCCCACTGCCAGACCATGAGCACCTCTTGACACAGTGGGTAAGACTGGGTTCCCCCCATTTTTTGATGTACCAGATGACTGACATGTTGTCTGTTTGAATCACAATCGTCCCACAGGGAAGAACATCTTGAAATGCTTGCAATGCTAAGAACATTGCTCTCATCTCTAGAACATTTATACACAAATTGGTCTCTTTGGGGGACCAAGTACCCTGGACTGTCCTCCCCTGATAATGCCCCCCATCTGGGAAGCATCCGTGGTCATTATGGCCGTGGACTGTTGGAGAATGAATGGACGACCATGGAGCAGTTGATTGGACTGGATCCACCAATAAAGATCTCTTCTGTATGTGTTGGTTGATATGAAGTTGTTTAATAGAAAATTAACAACTGGGTAGCCAGCATCCACTGTAGGATCTGCATGTAAAATCTGGCAAACGGAACTAAGGTTATCACTGCAGCCATGAGGTGCAGAGTTCTGAGGACTGTGCGGGCTGAGACTGATGTATTGTCTACAATCTTCTTGACCTGTGACGTTATAGTTAGAACTCAGTGAGGTGGAAGGGAAGCATTGGCAGTGATTGTGTTGAGTAGTGCTCCAATAAATTCCAATGTCTGAGTTGGTTGGAGTGGTGATTTGTTGCAATTAATGGTTATTCCTAGGACAGCATAGGTGTGGAAAAGCTGATCTCTTGACTGTATGAGTTGATGCCTGGTTGGGGTGGTAATGAACCAGTCATCTAGGTAAGGAAACCCCCAAAATCCCTGCAGTCTGAGGTGTGCTGCTACTACTGCCATGCATTTGGTAAACACCCTGGGGGCTGTGGTGAGTCCAAAGAACTCTGAACTGGTAATGACTGGCTCACAGCCGGAAGCATAGGTACATCCTGGGCTGCCTGTTCATCTTTTTGTGATAGTAGACATCCTGAAGATCTATTAAGCACATCCAGTCATCCTTGCCCAGAAAAGTGAGAATGGACTGAACCGTGACCATCTGGAACTTAGTTCATTGAACAGATTTGTTTAGATTTGTGAGATTCAAAATTGGTCTCCAGTCTCTTGTCTTTTCTGGCACTAAAAAGAACCTTGAGTAAGTTTTGAATCCTATCTGGTCTGGTGGGACCTCTTGGATGACTCTTTTTTATAACAGCCTTTGAATCTGAATTACTGTTTGATCACTCTGAGTGGAACATTGAGGATTTTCCTGAGAATTTTTTTTTTTTATTTTACATTTGTTTACCGGGACACTTCAACTGGACACAGGTCAATTTACAGCGGAGGCCTGGGTAGAAAAGTTACACAGTAATTAAGACATAATTAGACACAATACTAATACAAGTGGTGGTGCTGCGGTAGCGTCGTCGCCTCACAGTAAGACGTTGTCCCGTTTGATTCTCAGCTAGAGCGTCTTCTGTGTGGAGGCATACGTGAATAGGGCGTGCCTTCGTTGAAGGCTGTGAGTCAGGGCTGGTAACCCGGTACGTAAAAATCCACTACCAAACATTAGCGGACCGGAGTTCCGCTGTGGTGACCCCTAACTGGGAAAAGCCAAAAGACACAAACAAACAAACTAATACAAGATATATACAAAAATAAAAGAACACTGATACAGAATCAAATAACATGGTTAAACATAAAGTGATATAAAATTTGAAATAAGCAGAAAAGATTCCCAAGACTGTAGCAAATTAACAGTAGGTATAATAGGATAGGTAAATGTTAAGAGGGGACAGACAGAGGTTATGTAATGCATGGACATAGCCAGGTATTCATCAGGTGGATTTTAATTGAGTTTTTGAACTGTGCAGTAGTAGAGGCAGAGGTCAGAGCTGGGGGGAGGCTGTTACAGTTTCTAGCTATTTTATGAGAGAGTAATGCTTTCCCTGCAGTTTGTTAGCCCTGGAGATACAGAGGAGGGATTTGTTAGTAAAACAGAGAGGACGATTTGAACTGCAGTGAGTGAGAAGATGGCTTAGTGGTGGGGTTCTATCAGGATATTTCACAATAATGTGGGCAATAATTAGTTGGTGATAATTGAGTAGCTGGGGAAGTTCTAGCCATTTAAGTTTCCATTTAAGTTTCTCTAGGGCTTGACAGTGATGGGTTCTGAAGGTGGAGTTGCTAGCAAACTTGGCAATTTTATTATAACATGACTCAAGTCTGGCAAGATCCAGTTTTCTTATCTGGGTAAGAATTGGTGCGGCATACATTAGAGTGGATAGTAGATGAGTTTGGGCTTGGGTGATCCGTGCCTGATCTGAGAGGAATTTCTTATGTCTATATAATGTTCCCATTTTTTTATGGATCTTTTTGATGGTTTGTGAAATACGGACATCAAAGTGTGGGTTTTTGTCAATTTCTATACCAAGGAGTTTGGCGTGGTCAGAGGGTGTGATGCTAGTACCATTTTTGGAAGTGATTGTAAAGGGTAGAAGGGTAGATTTCGTTTTGTTGGGGGTGAATAGTAGCAATTTAGTCTTCTTGGGGTTTAGGATAAGTTGGATCTGAGTAATCCAACTTTCCACAGAGGTAAAGGATTCCTGAGTGAGTTGTTGTAAAGTGGTGAATAATGGTGCAGAGCAGGTAAGAGTCAAATCATCTGAGTACTGTATAAGTGTAGCATGCTGGGTGGAGGTATGAAGATTGTTAGTAAATACTGAGAAGAGAGTTGGGCTTAATATTGAGCTTTGTGGTATGCCTATAGTAGCTGGAAGTAAGGGAGATAGTACGCCTTGCCATTGGACAGATTACTGTCTACCTGACAGATAGCTTTTAAATCAAGAAATAGTTGACGGGGCAAAGGACAGGGAGGCCATGGAGTCTAGTAGTATGGAATGTGACACCATGTCAAATGCTTTGGATAGGTCTAAGTATATTGTAAATAAAAAGTTGTTGTTATTTCTGCATTGGTTAGGCAGATTAGTAAAAGAGAGAAGACTGGTTGTTGTGCTATGGTGCTGTCTGAAGCCATGCTGTGTGGAGGAAAAGAGATTGTGTGAGTTTAGGAACTGCATAACCTGAGAGTGAATACATTTCTCGAGTACTTTATGTAAAGGGGATAGGATGGCTATTGGACGGTAACTGGAAAAGTGGCAAGAGTTCCCACCTTTGTGAAGATGAATAATATATGATACTTTTCATAGCTGAGAAATATAGGCTTCCTGTATGGAGTGCTTGATAAGGATGGAAAGAGGGTAAGATAAGGATTCAGCAGCTATTTTTAGGAAGTTGGCAGGTAAACTGTCAGCAGAAAAGGTAGTAGGTTTCAGTTCTTGGAGGAGTTTTTTAATTGTAGAGGTAGGAACAGGTGAGAGAGTAAAGGAAGGGATATTATCAGGGAGTTTGACTGGGATATATGTATGGTTATTTTTGGATAGCTGGGAGAATAGAGAGAGGATGGATTCTGTGAAGCTGTGGTTAAACTGGGAGGCTATGTCTTTAGTATTATTGGTGGAGTTGGGAGTGAGAGTGGTCGTTTTGCCTGGTTTTAGTAGGGAGTTAATAACATGCCAAAACTTTTGGGGATCTTTTGAGTGTTTGTTTTGGACACCAAGGAAATAATTCTGTTTATTGAGTTTGGTTAGTTTCTTTGCTTGATTTCTAAGTTGATGGTAGATTTGTTTGGATAGGCTAGTCTTATCCCTCTTCCAGATTTTCCGAGCCTTATCTCTAGCTTTTAATAGGGCTCTTGCATCCCTACTTAGCTACATGGTGCATAGTTTGCCTTGACTCTAATTTTCCTAATGGGTGTGACTATATTAAGGACATTAGTGACAGTACTGTTAAAGTATTTGATAGCTTGGTCCAAACCTAGGGTTAGTAGTGGTTCCCACTTACATTGCCTTAGAATACAGTTAAGATACTGTATATTTAATTTGTGGTCATCTTTGCCTTGCCTAAAAACTATGGGCTTAGAAAAGTTGGTGCATTTACGTAGGAGGAATGTGGGGAGATGGTCATTTAGGCCATCTGGTAAGCATCCTATCTGGTAGTTTTGCTTGGGGAAATTGACTAGTCTCCAATCTAAAATAGATTGTTTATGTTTTTGTTTTTATCTACTCTAGTGGGTTCTTGAATGAGTTGGGAAAAGCTAAAGAGATTAATATGATTAGTGGGGTTGTTGGAGTTACAGACTAACTAGTCAGTATTTACGTCACCTAGTAGGATGGTTTCCTGTGGAAGATTATCTGAAGTCCATTGTAAGATTTCCTTAGTGGTGGGAGAGTTATTACCTGGGGGAATGTAACAGCAGAGAATATTGATTTTTTGGTGTTGTTTATGTATAGAATTGAGCCTACAGTTTCGGCATTTTGAAATTTAGGTAGAGGGGTTTGTAGAGATTTTATGTTATGTGTATTTTTAAAGAGAATGGCAACCCCACCCCCCTTCCTGCCTGTTCTATCCAGTCTTAAGATATTATACCCTGGTGGAAGGAATTCTTCATTTTGGATGTTTAGTTTTAGCCAGGTCTCAGTAATGGTTAGGATGTCTGGGGAGTAGAGGGTTATAAATGCATGTAGGTCAGGAAGCTTGTTAGATATACCCCTGGTGTTGATGTTAAGAATCAGTAAGTCTGACGTTTGTTTGGTTGGGAGTAGGGTATTAAGTGGTCCTGGGTTTGGGTGTATGTCTCCTTATATAAGAAGTTTCTTTGTGATAAACAATATGTGTTTAATTATGTGTGCTATTTCTATGTTGGATATAAATGATATGTTTCTAGTGTAAGATGTTATGTGAAACTTATATATGTGTAGTATTGAGCTGTTTTTAAATAGTGCAGCGCGGATAGAGAAATGTATGTGCGAGTTTGTTTTAGTGGAAGTATGTGTTGTATGGAACATAGTGTTTTCTGATGAAGTGTATGGATGGATGTGATGTTGGTTAGGAATGCGAGGGTGAGGAATAGTAAGCCTATGGCGAATTGCATTTTTTGTGGGAGAGGTAGTTGGGTATTAGTGGTATTGTGGTTCTGATATGGAGGCAAGCATGAGGGCATGGCCAGCAGTTATTATGTATGTGCTAAGGACAGAGTCAAGACGGGGTGTGGCTGGAGAAAAATAGAAGAGGTAGTTGACTGGAACAGGGTGTGCTCAGGTGACTAGTGGTGAGAATAAAAGTAGGAGTAGTGGAGGCGGATGGGAAATGGGGCCAATGTAGGGGAGCAGAGTGAGCCGAGCGAAGTTAAGGTGAATGCAGCGGGGCTTCACCAGACCACGAGACTTCAGAGCCAATCTGTTTGACTAGTCAAGGCAGGACAGTAAATGCAAGGTGATTTGGTGTGAGTATATTACAGACTTCCTTGCAATGTTTCTTTCTTATGTTTCTATGAGTCTTTAATGTGGTTACACTGCAGGAATTACTGGGGTAACCAAGTGGGATGTTGCCAGTGCTGCGGACCCCCGAGCGGAATACTACACTACTAAAACCCACACAATAATATGATAACAGTGAAAAAAGATTATTAACCTTGTTTCCTTTTACTGTTTGTTAAGAAAAAACAGAGTTTGACTACTGGATATTTCAGTTATGTCATGAGTAGCAGTCCTTAATGTTGCGAGCCTTTCGTAGGGGGTGGGCTGGGTAAGGTGAAAGAGTTTGATAGTTCCTAGGAGGAGATGAAAATATAGGTGGAGATTAGGACAGTAAAACGAGCGCTTTTAACGTCTTTAAATGAGTTACTAGATGACAGTATAAACTATTAGACACAATATTCAATCAGACTGAACAACACATACCTTCTGTTTTGAATACTATACAATAACATACAATAAGTTAAACTAACAGATAGTGGATTAAAAAATGCTAATTAATAGCACAACTATTTAGCACTGGTAGTGATATATAACAAATTAGACACTTCCTTAGCATTTCAGTGTTAGACCATAGCATTTAACGAGTCCAGTATGTCTCCTGTTTCCTCTCAAACACACTGACAATTAGGCCATGCTTCTCTGTGCACACTTGTGAGTGGGTGTAAAACTCTAAGCGTTTTTGTTTTATATAACAGTGCTAATACAGTTTAAACGCTTGTATAACATTACAAAGTCAGCGTTTTAACAAGGCCAGTATGTCGCCTGCTTCCTCTCTACCAGCACTGATAATTAGGCCATGCTTCTCTATGCACACTTACAAAGTCAGACCTCAGCATTTTAACAAGACTAGTATGTCGCCTACTTCCTCTCTAGCAACACTGATAATTATGCCACGCTTCTCCGTACACACTGGGTGTTTGACTCTAAGCATTCCTCTATTTTACAGTGCAAATCTAGTACATATTCAGATGGTTCTAAGACAACAGTACAAGAATAGTCCTAATTTGTAATGTACAATAATTTTATATCCTACTGTTCTATCCACTAAACTACCCAATCAACAGTTAAACACAGTTTAATAATGTTAACACTTTTACTACATATGTATACGTACAGCAGCTCCCTAGGTAGGTAACAACGTGAGCTGGCGAGATTTCAATTTCTTTACAAAAGCTTGTCAACTTAAAGCCTTCAAATGCTGTCGTACAGTGTTATTCAGTTTGAATAAGCAATATTTTCTTACCGCTTCCAACGGGTTCCGTGAGCACTAGCATTTGAATGAGAAAAAGGCGTGAGTTACAGGGAATGATAATACCTCACTTCCGTGGCTCAGGTAGCTAGGGGTAACAGTATTTTGATTGGTGTGAGTACAGTGAAACCTGTTACATAGTCCGTCACCAGACTACAACACTGCAGAGCCAATCTGTTTGACTGGTCAAGGAAATACAGTAAATGTAAGGTGATTTGGTGTGAGTATATTACAGATTTCCTTGCAATGTTTCTTTCTTATGTTTCTATGCCTCTTTAATGTGGTTATAGTGCAGGAATTACTAGGGTATTACTGGGGTAGAAGGGAATTGGGGTAGAAGGGAAAAATGTATTATATAACCTCTGAATATAATCTTCTGCACCCAAGTATCATTTGTTAATTCTAGCCAGGCTCTCTGGTGCAGGGACAATCTTCCCCTGACTGTCTCCCAAGGTTGACAGTTGGGCCTCCATTCAGGAGCGGTGATAGGGTTTAACAAAGAAAGATTCTCATGAACCCTGGTTTTGCGGACCACCTCTGCCACAAGGGCTAAAATGCCATCAGAGTTCTTCCCTGTGTTATGGAATGGACCTTGGGATTTTTTTGAACCACATTTTCTGGCCTCTCCATTGATTCCTGGAGAAAGATATCCGGGGAGCCAAAAAACTTATGCCCATGGCAGACAAAGTCTTACCATCTTTCTCTCACCTGGAGAGCATTTCTTTCATATTAGGGCCAAAAAGGGTTGTTCCGTCAAAGACAGCACTGACGAAATTGGACTTGAATGGCTCCGCAAAGTTGTATAAGTATATGCAGGCATGCCTCCCCATGGAAATGCCTGAACCCACAGCTCTTGAGGTTCCTTCCGTTATGTTGGTAATTAACCTCATGGAACTATTAGAAATAAACTGTAGGGTTGCCAACTGAGAAATGACTGAATCCTTAACCTCTGCAGATATGGTTCCCGAGACAGTATTTGATAACTCTTTGGTCAAATCTCTCTGAAGTCTAACAAAATGTGCCAGACAGTTCAGTGATTGTAATGCAAAGGTCGCTAAAGCAAAGACATGCTTCCCCAGTCTGTCCATTGCCAACGACTCCCTGTTGGATGGATAGACCGTGAAACTCTCATTGGCTAGTTCTTTCTTTGGGGTCATTGCAATGACCATGGCATAAACTAGAATCCCTTTCCCCAAAAACTGTATGTCTGCAGGTGGTGCCATTATTCTGTCTGGTTTCTGAGATATTGGCTCTGCGGAGTCATGCTCCTTCCATGGCTGCTTAGAGATCATGTCTATGAGCTCAATGGCAGGTAGAGTCACCCAAGAAGTAAAGGGTCCTGTAATGAAAGCCTCTAGGAGAATGGATACCTCTGGCATAGGGTTGGAGGATGTCCAGCCACCTCTCTGTTTCAAGATTTCAAATATGTCTCCAAAGAGAACATCTTCAGGTGACCATGGGAACCTTACACCTTTATCGAAATCCATGTCTTCAGTGACGGACTCCTGTGTGGAGTCTAGGTGCTTCCTCTTGCATATCCTGGGTACTTTCTCATTGGGGTATTCTGGGGAAGTCTCAGAAGAGGAAATCAAAATTCCTTGAGAGGAAACTTGAGGTTAAGGTACAGAATGTCCCCGTGGAGAGAGTAGTTGAGGCTCCAAATGCTAGAGAACCATGGAATAGGTAGGATCTAAGGGGGAAGGCTCTATCAGGGCTTCTGATACAGTGAATACCTCTTTGCACCTCGAACGCAAAGCTCGAAGGAGCCAGACAGAGACTCTGATCTGAGAAAATGGGTTTCCGAATCGTCACATCTCTCTGATCCATCAGCGTCGCTCCTGAGGAGAAAGATGGAGTTGAACTGTACAGTGTCAAAGCACTGAGGAACAGAGACTGCTCCAAAAGCTTCAGAGTTGAATGATGCACCTTGGACCTGACAAGCAGGCTTTGGCTATGAGAGCTCTCCTGATCCAAAACTATAGTAGGTGTCAGTGAAGATGTCACATCCAAAAATACTGAGATCCTCGGATCCGAGACTGACAGATCCAGACAACTGGGATCCTGAAACTCTAAGATGTCAGACAGTGTCAAAGGAGGAACTTGCAGGAGTGGTGCGGTGGAAGGTCGGACCACCTGAATGAGAGAATCTTTCTCACCATTCTCTCCACTTCTTCTTCTGTGAGACTTCTAGAAGAACAAGCAGAATAAATGGAGGGGATGCTGGTCTCTGCAAAAAGGGAAATGGAAGCTTGTCTGGTACTGGGTCAACTGATGGAAAATATCTAGTACGAGGACAATAAAGAGTGCCCAAAGGTTGTTTCTGATCTGACTTTATTGAACCAGAACTGTAGCATTTGTTTTAGAAATCGTAGGATCCGAAAGAACAGTCAGATCCGAAAGTTTCCCCTTTTTTTGATCTGGGGTTGAGACCGGATGTTTAGCACTCCATTTCTGTGAAAAGTCTGAGGAAGATTTTGATGAGGTGGAAGGCTTCAAATTTGGAGACTGGGATATGGCTTCTCCAAAAGAAGGAAGGAAGGAGACCTTTTAATGTTAATTTATTTTTATGTTCAGTTAGGGCTCGCAGATTGAATCTGTGACAAATTGAGCAATCTTCCTGTAAGTGTGTTGGACCCAGGCAGAATACACAGAGGGAGACTGCATCTGAGATAGGCAACTTATGTCAACATTTAGAACATTTCTTAAATCCTGCAGGTTTGTCGCTCATAGTGTAAGTATATTTTCTACAGTAACTATACATCAAAATTCAAGATAAGAAAATGAAAATAGTAACTTTTTTTTTTAAAGGCTGAAGAAGGTAGGAGAAGGAATACCACAAATAGTAAGAAGGACCACGATCAAGTCGTAAGAAAGAGGGAGATAATGATAGTATCTATAAGTACCAAGCATGAAAACAGATTGAAGAAAAACAGACAAAAAGATTACAACCCTCAAGTTCAGTAGAGAAGAAGAGGAGGCAAGGAAATACCAACAATGGTATGTCGGAAATATGACAAATTACTAAAGACAAGAAAGAATATAGAAAAGAGGAAGATTGTAAACCACAATTGTAAACTACAAACAGTAAACAGTAAGGATTACAAGGTTACAAGGTACAGAACAAAAATTTAACAGAAGAATTTTCAAGAAAAATAATGTACTTATTTAATACAGCTTGAGAGACTGGTAGACCACTTCCGTTAGCTAGAAGCGGCAACTGCCCTAATGCACTGCCTCTTGCAATACTGTACTTCATTTTCATTGGATAGAAAAAGTTAACATGTAAAAATCTGTTAAAAACAGCTTACTAAAATCCTACTAATAAAGCATCCCTTGTCTACATACAACTGCATAATAAATTTCAGAAAGTTAATTGATAAGCCTTTATCACCACAAGTAAAATTCAAAACCTCAGTACTGGTGTTTAAATAGCTAATAAAATTGTACAAATCTCCTTTATTTTCAGTCCAAATTATACATACATACATGTATTTATATATATCTATATATATATATATATATATATATATATATATATATATATATATATATATATATATATCTACATCTATATAGTTCCACTTCTAACCATTGAAATTTCAAAACATTGAAGTTCTGATCATCGAGACCAGAACATCGAATTTTGAAACATCGAAGGTTACAAGTGTAACCAAAATAAATAAATAAATAAATTTTAACAATTGTATGAAGGGGGACTTCACCCACTGTGCCCCCCCCCCACACCCCCTACTTTAATATTCCAACTCCGAGACCGCACTACAGTGGAATAAAGGGAAATCTCCCATTTAGCGCTATATGCAAAACCGCTAAACGGGAGATTTTTCGTACCCTATCTGTAGTGCCATCTCACAAAAAACACAAACATTCTCCCATCTACACTTGCCTTTTCTTCCCCTTCAAACCTTCGATGTTTTGAAACTCGATGTTCTGGTCTTGATGATCTGAACTTCAATGTTTTCAATGTTCGATGGTTTGAAGGGGAACCATATATATATATATATATATATATATATATATATATATATATATAAAAAATATAACTAAAATGTTGAATTTTATAAAGACATACATAATCAAAAAAAAAGGTTGTTTGTATAAAAATAAGAAGTTATGTACTCACCATAACGTTCCATCTGAGTAGGTGACTTCATTTGTCTGCAACCTTTGGGTCTTGGATCCGATCTCGGATCCGAGCCGGCAACTTATTTCATAGCTTAGATATCTGAGCTCCTAGCTCCTCCCCTTACCCATAATCCCCTGCCAACCCTAACTGACCTCAGATCAAGTTTGCCCGTATACAAAAAGCCGAAGGCTAAATACATCCTGAAGGATACCATATAAGGACATACAGGAACAATAAATTTCTGAGGGCCAGGGGGAAGGAGGGGGGATTGGTTGCAGACAAATGTAGTCACCTACTCAGATGGAACGTTATGGTGAGTACATAACTTTTTAATCTGAAGTAGGTACTTCATTTGTCAGCAACCTTTGGGACAGAGTCCCCAGCTACCAGATTCTTGGGTGGCCATCATGGAAGGGGTTTCACACAAAGGGCCTGAAGCTCGGAAACTCTTTTCGCCGAAGTAATAGCGACTAGGAATGCCGTTTTCCAAGAGAGGTACTTAAGATCGACCGAGGCAGCCGGTTCAAAAGGGGCAGCTGTCAAGGCCTGTAAAACTAGAGCCAAATCCCAAGGGGGTACAATTTCCCTGACAGGAGGTCTGAGCAAGAAAGTACCCTTGAGAAAGGTCTTACACAATTTCGCTGTAATCAAGGGGCCCGATTCATGCCCCACATGGTAATAAGAAATAGCTGCTAGTTGAACCTTGACCGTAGAGCAGCTAGCCCCCTGATGAAACAGACCTGTAAGGAACTCCAACACAGACGGTAACGGGGCTGTGAAGGGATCTAAATTATTATTCTCCGCCCAGATGAAGAAGCGTTTCCACTTATTACGACAGACTTTCCTAGTGGAAGGTTTATGTGCTGCTACGAGAATGGCTTTAACTAGTGAAGAGATTCCGGGAGTCCTGACTAGGAGTGGAACTGGAGCAGCCACGCTGTCAACTTGAGGTTGTCCAGATTTGGGATCGGGAGGTCTAGGGGATGAGACATTAGATCCGGGAGGGGATCTAAAATCCAAGGCGGATTCACCAGATGAGACCACAGGTAAGGGAACCACGTTTGTCGAGGCCAGAATGGGGTAATGACTGCTTTCTGTATGAGTTTCAGCATCAGGGGCAGAGGAGGGTAGGCATAAAGTAGACCGGGGGGCCAAGCATGCACCAGAGCATCTCTCAGGGATTCCCCGACGGGGGGAATTAGAGCGAAGTAGCTGTTGCATTTCATATTCGAGGGAGAGGCGAAGAGATCGCAACAGGGTTGCCCCCACACGGCAAAAATCTGCCTCGCTACCTGAGGATTGAGAGACCACTCGTAAGGGAAAAGGATGGTGCGGCTGAGTCTGTCCGCCAGTATGTTGGACCGTCCCGGAATGTGCTTTGCAACAAGAAAGCGGTTGGTAGAAATCGCCCATTCCCACACTCTCATGGCCTCTCAACAAAGATGATAGGACCTGGTTCCCCCCTGTTTGTTGATGTACCAGACCACTGACATGTTGTCCGTCTGTATCGCAATAGTCCCTACCGGAAGAAGGTTGTGTAGTGCTTGCAACGCCAATAGCACCGCCCTCATCTCCAGGACACTGATATGCAAGGAGGTCTCTGTGTCGTCCCACGTGCCTTGGACCGTCTTGCCTGCGCAATGTCCCCCCCACCCGAGGCGAGAGGCATCCGTGGTCACCGTGGCGAGGGGAGAAGGCATGGAGAAAGGACGTCCCGTATGGAGATCCGGAGATTGGAGCCACCATAAGAGAGCCGTCCTGCACACCCTGCTGATGGAAATAGGATGGTTTAGGGGGTAACGTTGAAAAGACCATTGGACTTGAAGGGTCCATTGCAGTACCCTCATGTTCAGACGAGCCAATGGCAAAAGAGTGATTGCCGCCGCCATGGAGCCTAGAGCCCTCAGGACCCATCCCACCGGTGGAGCTGTTGATTGGAGGATGGCCCTCACATGCAGCCTCAGGTTCTGAAGACGTTCCGCAGTCAGAAATGCTAGAAGGTTTCTTGTATCCAATTTGGCCCCTATAAACTCTATCACCTGGGTAGGAGCAAGAGAGGATTTGTTCATGTTGATGGTGATGCCCAGCTGGGGAGCCAGCCGGAGGAAGTAGTCCCTGGCTGAGCAAAGTAGATGCCTTGTCGGGGCGGTCAGGAGCCAGTCGTCCAGGTATGGAAAAACCTGCATTCCCTGGAGTCTCAGGTGGGCTGCTATCACTGCTAATACTTTGGTAAACAGTCTGGGGGCTGTGGTGAGGCCAAAGGGAAGGACCCTGAACTGGTAGTGACTGGCTCCCAGCCGAAAGCGGAGAAACCTCCTGGATCGTCTGTCCATAAGAATGTGGTAGTACGCATCCTTTAGGTCTATAGAGCACATCCAGTCGTTCTCCCGCAGTAAGGGGAGAATGGATTGAAGAGTGACCATCCGGAATTTTTCTTTGGTTACCGACAGGTTCAGAAGGGAGAGGTCTAGGATTGGCCTTAAGTCCCCCGTCTTTTTTGGCACCAGAAAGAACCTGGAGTAAAACCCTAATCTGAGCTGGTCTGGGGGGACGGGCTGGATGGCTCTTTTTTCTAGCAGCTGCTGGATCTCTGCAGCTGCTGCCTCCCTCTGATCGGGTGGTACATCGGGGAGGCTTTTGATTCTGGGGACATGATACATGGCAATTTGGTAACCTCTGGATATGATACGAAGCACCCAGCGATCTGATGTGATGGACTCCCAAGCTGCCAGGTGCTTCGAGAAACGCCCCTCGACTGCCTCCAGAGTGGAGCAGTCGGGCAACCCCTCAGGGTTGCTGCGCGGGTCGGTCAGAGAAAGTTTCCCTGGACCCAAAATTCTACGGGCCCCCTCTGCCTCTAGGGCGGCGTCCTCCTTGTCCTCCTCTGCCACGGAAGGACTGATTGTCCGGAGCAGGCTGGGAATGTTGCGATTTCCAGAACCACATCTTCTTCTGTCCCTTTTGGTTCTTGGAGAAGGACCTCTGGGGAGCAGAGAAGCGGACTACGATGGGAGACAACGTCTTCCCGTCCTTTTTCGCTCTGGACTAAAGTGTCGCGAACGGTCTTGCCAAATAAGGCAGAACCATCAAAAGGGGCATTCGCAAATGACGCCTTAAAGGGTTCCACGAAGTCACAATGTCGGAGCCAGGCCTGGCGCCTCATGACTAGGCCTGCTCCGCTGACTCTAGCGGCTCCCTCTGTAGCATGGGACAACAACTGCATAGTGGTATTAGATATCGATCTTAGAGTGGTCATGCGAGTGGAGTACAATTGTTTGTCCTCCGCCGACATGGACTCCGGGGGGGAAGCAGCATATTCTTTGATAAGGTCTCGCTGCATCCTAATAACGTGTGCCATATAGTTCAGAGACCTTACTGAGAAGGTCGCTGAACTAAAAACCTGCTTCCCCAGGCGATCCATCGAGCGGGACTCTTTGCTCGGTGGATGGACCGAGGGGCTCTCCTGAGCTAATTCCCTCTTGGTGGCTGCCGCCGTCAACATAGCATCTACGGGGGGACCCTTGATCCAGTGGGATCTGTCCGCAGGGGGGCTCAGAATTCTATTGGGGCGTTTGGGAACTGGCTCCACAGTGTCCGGCTCCTTCCACGCCCGGGTGGTAATAAGGTCCACCAGGGGGTTGGCCGGAGGGGACACCCAAGAGGTAGACGGTCCTGCTTCGAATGCTTCCAGGAACACGGACTCGTCGGAGGAAGCCTTAGGGACAGACCACCCCCCCTATTCCTGAGCATTTCCATGATGTCTCCGAAGGAGACATCTTCGGGGGTGACATTGGGGAGCCTTCCCCTTCATCCAAGTCCGTGTCTTCTGTTAAGGACTCGGGGGAGTCCACGTGTCTCCTCTAACACTTCTGCTTATGAGGCACATCCTCGGGGGGGGGGGGGGCTGTCCGAGGAGGTCTCACCAGCAAAGACCTGTTCCAGGGGAACGACCTGAGACATCGAAGCAGGCTGTCCCTGAGGCCGGGTGATGGAAGCCTGACTCAGCCGAGAGGGAGTGCGGAGTGGAGCCGAAGCAAGGGCCGGGGGTCCGGATGCCCTCAACAGAGCCCTCTGCACTGCATTGAAGGCCGAGGGGGAGTCGCTCTCTCTCTGGGATCCGAAAGTCGACTCCCACTCGGATCCAATGGAGGGATCGGAACCGGCGACGAGACCATCGGATCCGAAAGACCCATGTGCTCCGACCTGGACGGAGCCGAAGGCACACTGAATCCCTCGGATCCGAAGCTCGGCCCACGGCTCCGAGAGCTCGGATCCGACAAGGAAGGACCCGAAAACTCGAGGGCAGAGTTGGATCGGAAGCACCTAGTACTGTCAGTGCCGACCCACCCCTGGCTCAACGCTGCCCGGCTCCGTGCACTCCGAATCCGGAAAGCGGGTCGGAGAAGGAGCTATCGGGGCTAAAAAAGGTGTTGAGCTCCCCCCCCCGAAGGGGGGGGGGGAGGCATGAGCACTCCCATCTGCAGCTGGGCCTGGATGAACCTTTGCATCATCCGGTCCAAGTCCGCATCCGAAAGGCTGTAGGTAGATCTCGACGAGGCCACCAAGGCGGGCCGGGAGTGCCGCCTCGATGACCTCGACGGACATCTGGTCTCCTCCTCCTCTGGTCCCGCAGAGAAGCACGGGGATCGGAGCCGAGGAGGAGGGTACCTGGAAGCCGTGGAGGGAGAAGCCCGCTTAGCTGGGGGGGCCGAAGCGGAGGCCTCGGCCCGCCGCTTGTGGTGCTTCTCCCTCCTTTTCTCCCTCCTGGCCTCCCTGTCCTCCGACGCCTTAGTGGGAGTTTGAGTCCCGGCCGGGGGGAGGGGGGCAGGAGTGGCCGCCACTGAGGATTGGGGTGGTGCCACTGGAGTACCGGAGGCCGAAGCCTGATCCGGGGGCAAAAGTCCCGCCAGGATCAGCTTCGACCTACGGTCTTTCAGTGCCCTGGGGTTGAACGCCGCACAGATCGAACACCCAGAGGAGAGGTGTTCAACCCCAAGGCACCGAACACACCGAGTGTGGCCATCCGCCGGTGAAAGCTTATGGCCACACTCGGTGCACTTGGAAAAAATAGGCTTTGGGGCCTCTGACATAGTTTTTGAAATAAAAGTTTAAAACTACCTCACACAGACCAGGCCCCAACACACAACAGCCCACACACACACTACGTACTAGCGAAGGAAGGGGAGGAATTACACTAAAAATAAAAGTACACTGACAAAAGGGAACCTAACCAGACACACACACTTAAACTATGAAAAATATAGAATTTTACAGAAAAAAGTAACCACTTATCTATAAAATGCCAGGAGCTCAGCAATCTAGAAGCTTACTCTAAGAGCGGCAAACTAGATCTGAGGTCAGTCAGGGTTGGCAGGGGATTATTGGTAAGGGGAGGAGCTAGGAGCTTGGATCTCTAAGCTATAAAATAAGTTGCCGGCTCGGATCCGAGATAGGATCCAAGACCCAAAGGTTGCAGACAAATGAAGTACCTACTTCAGATCTAAGCTTCCCATTAAGGAAATAGCAAATTAACAAGGGCAGGGCCTACAGTAGCACTCATCACTTTGTCTGATAGTATTGATTATCAGAGCCAAAAAAAATGTGAGACGACACCAGGTCTAACAAAAGACACACCATATTAATATCTGTTGTAGAAAAATCAGTGTTGCAATATAAATACAGTCTTACAAATTTCAAACCAAGATAATGTGGAATACAATGTAGTATAAACTGGAAGGCACCACCACGTAAGAAGATAATTCTTTATTAAAACAGGAGAATAAGCGCTTTCGCGTGCATCCACAAAGGCACGCTTCTTCAGATTCAATAAATAATAGATAAAAACACATTCATTATATCTAAATGCAGTAATTAGGTGAAGTCCTAATTGACCAATACCATTCAGTTTTCACTTATTCAATTAATTATAGCAGGGTGTAACTTAAAAACACTTTGTGGTAAGTTTCTTTAGAAACCATCAAGTTCAAGTAATATAATACATGTCAAAAAGTCTATGGACCGTTGGTCACAAATATAAAGCTGATAGTTTGATACATTACTAGCTATATATTTTAACGGATATAATATATAATGTATATGTTTAATATCATAAAGATAATAGTAAAACCAACAGATACATGCTTCAAAAACCAATGCCAATATTTTCTTTGAGAACCTATATTAAAAACAAATCATATTATTCATAGTATTTTCATGTGAAAGGCTCTCTCCTTAACCATGCATATAAATTCCAAGGAGATTCTGTATATAGCCACCATCAATGAATAGATTATTTTCATGTATATATTCTATCCTTATTTATGATAAAGAATTCATGAAAGTTCTATATAAAGTCATCATAGATCTAATTGCACTATATAAAAGACTGCTTTTTGATTATAACTAAATAAATATATACAGTATTGATCATATTTCATGTCTATGTACATATATAAATTTATATCTTATCAGAAATACTGATAAAAATTAGATGTTCTATATAAAAGGTATCTTATTATTATAGATGTTATAACCAGTCTAATTTCATATACCTAGTATCAGAAGTTCATTACAGATAAAATACAAAACTAAATAGTTTTTTTAACTAATGAATCATCATAGCCTAAGACTTGCTTTTCATATATATATATATCATATCGAGTTTATACAATTCTTATCTAATGAACAGCCATAGCAAAATAAATAGTTAATTAGTTAAATAGTTGTATATGTGGTCATGAATAATATTTATAATCTAATCAAATGCATACTGCATATCAAAAAAAGAAAGAAAAAAAGAAAAAAAGCAGGAAAAAAGGGGGGGGAGGGGGAGAAAAAGGAAAAAAGTCAGGAAGGAAGGAAAAGGGGGGTGAGGGAAGGGGGGGAAGAGAAGGAAAGGTGAAGAGGGTTGAGGTTAAGGAAAATCTCAATCTATCGTGGCATATTTGTTGTTATCAAAAATATATCATTCCTAAAGATAAGTGAATATTTTCTATAGATATTAATATCTTCATTTCTTTAAATGTGATCTGATGCTCACATATGTGTTTAACCCTGGATGACTTTGTGCTCTGAATTTGAATAATGTGGAATACAAATGTATAAACAAAGAAATATTAATAGTGCATAAAATGCCTTCATATCCTGAAAATTAATACCATCTTAAACAAAGAAAAGTCAGGAGTCACATACATAGGATCTACCCCACTGATTTAATACTTCATCTAAATAAAAAGAAATAAGTTCAGTCTTAAATCCTGACCTTGCTACAAAGGGTCTAAAAGGTGGTGCTAATAGGTCCGTATGAAGTATTGCTATTCAAAACAGTCTCCCAACCCTGGTTCTTTAACTAGTATATAGAGGATTAAGATTGGGTTGCTGATCATAACCCACTTATTATGTGTTTGAGACATAGATGCCAAGAAATCCACCTCGAGAGCAAAGCTTGAGAGACGAATCTTGACATCCATGTCGACAACACATAATCCAGCTTTATGATCAGTGAGACGATCATAATTCTTTGTAGTGCATGGAACTTTATCTGCTCCATGTACTACAAGTGAAAGAGGAAAAAAATGCTAAGTGCTTTCCTAGCTTTCAAAGCTGTAAAAGACTTAGCTCTGTGAGAGAGGTTCACAGGTTCATAGGTTGGTACTAGGCTATCGGCCCTAGGACCTATACAAGCCTAGCCAAATAATTCCCTGGATAATTCTTCCAACAATATTTGCTTCTCTGGACCCCTGTCTAGCAGGGCGACTGACGTGATCCCTGGGGTGAATTTCCTATCTCCCATCCAATCGTCAAGGTTCCTTTTGAAGAGGGCCAAGGAGGTGCTCCGCTTGACATGTATGGGCAGTCTATTCCAGAGTAAGGGGAGTCTCTGGGTCAGGAACCTATCCCCCCAGCATGTTTTGTTCATTGTGATGACAAGCTTTAGATCCCTGGAGCGTGTGGCTCTGAGGGAATGGGATTTCTTTAAGTGGAGCATGTCCAACAGCTCAGGGTTTGACATGGCCTTGTATGTTAAGCAGAGATTGCCTCTGAGTAGACGATATGCCACAGAGTATAGCTGGAGGTTTTTTCAGATGGCCAGCACAGGACATCTGCTTTAGGCCTGTGATGCTTTTAGTGAGGTATTTCTGCGGCCTTTCCAGCTGTTGCAGATGTCTTGTGAGGTACATACCAAACGGGGCGTTGTACTCTATTAATTGGTCTAATGAGGGATGAGTACAGTGGGACAATGACCTCCTTTTTTCTGGATGAAAAGCCCTTAGAGATGAGGTACGCCACATAGAAGGATTTCCTGACTGTTGTGGCGATGTGGTTATCGAAGGTGAGACCACTGTCCACCTGTGTCCCTAAGTCTCTCATCACACTTTCGGTGTTTAGTGTACTGCCACCTATGTGGTAATTCATGGGTACATGTTTTTTTCCCAAAGGGGATAACTATACTTTTCTTGGCATTAAGCTTGAGCCCATGGCTCTGGCACCAAGCATCTGTTTCTGTAAGGCCCTTTTGTAGAATATCCACATCATTTGGGGATTCAGTAATGGCTCCCAGTTTGCAGTCATCTGCGAACTTTGTTAGCCAGAGTCCCTTAGTGTTGGCCTGTACTTCAAAGTAGTAGATGCCAAATAAGAGCGGTCCCAGGACTGAACCCTGAGGTACTCCACTTGTCACTTGTCTGGGTTTTGTCAGTAAGCCAGTTGGCAACCCATCGAGTGACGTAGGGATTTATGTCCAGCTTAGTAAGTTTATGTATGATTCCAGAGTGGGGGATGGTGTTGAAGGCCTTGGTGAGGTCCAGATAGGCTGTGTGAACCGTCTTACCTTCATCCACAGCTCTGAAGACTGATTCGAAGAAGTCATTCAGGTTCAGGAGACAAGATCAGCCCTTCACGAACCCAAACTGGGTGGGGTCCAGTGTTTGAAGGTTGCCAATGTCTTTCTTTATAAGTTCCATGATAATGCGTTCCATGCCCTTGCAGATCAGGCTCGTCAGACTGATGGGATGGTAGTTCCTGGGATCCAAGGTGGATCCCCCCTTGTGGAGTGAGATAACTGTAGCTGTGCGCCACTCAGTGGGCATGAAGCCTGAGGTGAGGCTATGATTAAACATGACACTTAGGTGAGGTGCCAGTTCATTTTGTAGTTCATGTAGTACACAGCCCGGGACGTCATCTGGTCCCATGGATGCTGTATTCTTAGCATTGGAGAGTGTGGTTTCTACCTGTGTGGCCGTGATTACCAGAAATTGGCAATCTTTTGGTACTGAGATGCGCTCTTTAGGGGGTGAGAGGGGGGTGAAGTTGGCACTAAATCGATCTGACAGATATTGGCAATATCCTTGGGATCAGTATATTTAATGCATTCTGTTGTAGCTCAGAGCTACATTTACACTTACCTCCGTATCTCTCAACTGCTTAGATTTTCATAGGACATCCAGATGACTGCTTCATATTTTTGGTCTGTTCCTCATAAAATATGTGGTTTTTGGACAAACCACTGAGGCTTGAAGACACTAAATAATGGCATACATTTGAGTTTCAGCATTTGCATTCGTCTGGAGAACACACATCCTTTTATTTTAGAAAGTCTCAATTTTTTTTTTTTTTTTTTTTTACATGAAATTAGGGGCATGTTAAGAGTACAGACTGCAGAGAGAAACAAATGTTTTGTTCTGCTGCTGTCATTTGCTAGTCAGTACAGGCAGATTTTACTGCCTAGCATAAGATCCAACACTAACAACTTTCACAGCAGGTGCTTAATATTTGCTAATATTGGGTTGCATGCCACTCTGGTGCTTAACTGGTTTGTCTTTTTCTGAATATCAGAGAGTAATCAGCGTGCTTCATGCACTACATAGTTGTAAACCTCATAATTATTAAAATTGTTTGGAAAAGCTGTAATAAATAATCATCTATGACCTTATATGTTGTCATAATGTTCTTTAAAGTGGACTATCTGTAATCAGCAAACAGTATACTGGTACTACTGATGTAATGGTCATTAGTCATAATCACTGAACCAATACACTTGTCTACCTTCATAAAACTTACATCTGTACAATTTTTTAACTCTTTCAAAGCTTGTTGCTCACTTTTACCTTCTTCTTCTTCTTCTTTCGGCTGCTCCCGTTAGGGGTCGCCACAGCAGATCAACTGTTTCCATTTCTTCCTGTCCTCTGCATCTTGCTCCGTCACACCAACCACCTGCATGTCCTCTCTCAGCACATCCATAAACCTTATCTTAGGCCTTCCTCTTTTCCTGTTATCTGCCAGCTTCATCCTTAGCATCTTTTTCCCAATATACTCTGCATCCTTCCTCAGCACATGTCCAAACCAACGTAATCTTGCCTTTCTGGCTTTGTTTCCAAACCTTCCGACCTGGGCTAACCCTCTAATATACTTATTCCTAATCCTGTCCATCCTCGTCACACCCAGTGCAAATTTTAACATCTTCAACTCTGCCATGTCAAGCTCTGACTCCTGCCTTTTTGTCAATGCCACTGTCTCCAACCCATATAACACAGCTGGTCTCACTACCCTCTTGTAGACCTTCCCTTTCACTCTTACTGGTACTCGTCTGTCACAAATCACTCCTGACACTCTTCTCCACCCACTACATCCTGCCTGTACTCTCTTCTTCACCTCTCTTCCACACTCACCATTACTCTGAACTGTTGATCCCAAGTACTTAAACTCATTCACCTTCACCACCTCTACTCCCTGCATCCTCACCATTCCTCTATCCTCCCTCTCATTCACACACATATATTCTGTCTTAGTCCTGCTGACCTTCATTCCTCTTCTCTCTAGAGCATATCTCCACCTCTCCAGGGTCTCCTCCACCTGTTCTCTACTCTCACTACAGATCACAATGTCATCTGCAAACATCATAGTCCACGGGGACTCCTGTCTGATCTCATCTGTCAACCTGTCCATCACCATTGCAAATAAAAAAGGGCTCAGAGCTGATCCTTGATGTAATCCCACCTCCACCTTAAACGCATCTGTCACTCCCACCGCAGACCTCACCGCTGTCACACTACCCTCGTACATATCCTGTACCAATCTTACATACTTCTCTGACACTCCCGACTTCCTCATACAATACCACAACTCCTCTCTAGTCACCCTGTCATATGCTTTCTCTAAATCCACAAAGACACAACTCCCAGATCAACTCCTTCTGACCTTCTCTGTACTTCTCCATCAACACTCTCAGAGCAAACATCGCATCTGTAGTGCTCTTTCCTGGCATGAAACCATACTGCTGATCACTAATCATCACCTCCCTTCTTAACCTAGCTTCCACTACTCTTTCCCATAACTTCATGCTGTGACTGATCAGTTTAATCACTCTGTAGTTACTACAGCTCTGCACATCACCCTTATTCTTAAAAATTGGTACCAAAACACTTTTTCTCCATTCCTCAGGCATCCTCTCACTTTCCAAAATTTCAGTAAACAATCTAGTTAAAAACTCCACTGCCATTTCACCTAAACACCTCCATGCTTCCACAGGTATGTCATCGGGACCAACAGCCTTTCCGTTCTTCATCTTCTTCATAGCTATCCTTATTTCCTCCTTGCTAATCCACTGCACTTCATGATTCACTATCCGCACATCATCCATCCTTCTCTCCCTCTCATTCTCTTCATTCATCAACCCCTCAAAGTACTTTTACCATCTGCTCAACACACTCTTCTTGCTTGTGAGTACGTTTCCCTCATTATCCTTTATCACCCTTACCTGCTGCACATCTTTATTAGCTCGGTCCCTCTGTCTAGCCAATCAGCACAGGTTTTTTTTCAATTATAAAACTTAAAAGATGGTTTGTCTGATAAAACTTTCCTTAAACCATGATCATACCTTTCCAAAAAACAGATAATGTGTTGTTTAAAGGAGAAACAAAATCACTTTTTTATATATCCTGCTATTCACGGGTCTATATTATAACAACAAAAAGACAAAACTGCGAACGCTCACTTGAGCAAAAATGCTAGTAATCAAACTTGCTACAGCCCCCCACACCCCCCACTTAATATATATTCCAACTCCAAGGTCGCACTACAGTGAAGAAAGGGCAAATATCCCACTCCTCACTGTAACGACCCCACAATCACACTTTCGATTCACGGCATTTTCACTCATGTGAGCGTTTGCGGTTTTGTCTTTTTGTTGTTATAATATAGACCCGCTATTCACCTCACACAGATTAAAATGCGCATCCTTGGACAGAAACTGAAAATTAAGATTTCTAACATACTGCTGCAGTTCTAATAAATGGTTTAACATAAAATAAGTTCAGCTTCCTAGCTGTTCATGATGGTTTTGAGTTATTTAGAAATCCAAAGTTTGTAATATTCTTCCTCACTTGTTTTTAAGTTCTAGAAAGAATACAGAGAGATAAACTATGCAACGACTTTAAGCAAAAAAAGATTAGTTCTCGAGGAAACCTTGACCTTGGGGGAAAAAAGAGGTATTTGGCTCACCATAAGTGCTTGTAGCTCAGATGCTCTTTCAGCAGAAGTCAGGGCAGACTTGTCCTGCCACAACAGTGCAGACCACAAACCTTCTTAATGTAAAACAGGTGGTCTGGAGCTCAAGTGCATAAACCAAAAGGCTTAGAATAACAGTTACAATTTAATCAGGCTACTACCAAGCAGTAATAAATGGAGCAGAATAAATACAATTGAGTACTTTTAAGAAGATGCAAAAACAAAATAAAGTGCAATTTATTTTAGTAAAGTGCAAGGTGAGAGGAAGAAGGAGCAGAAGAAAAATACAAGGTTAAGAACCTAAGTGGTTGGCCTTCTCAAATGTTCTCTCTGTATTAAGTAAAGTGAACACCAGACTGGGAGGGGTGTTCCAGATCAAATTTACAGTAGGGCCGGGCAAATGCAAAGCCACCAACTATAACAACACCACAAGAACGGGGTTGGGGGGGAGAGAAAAAACAGTTTCAGGACAGACGAGAAACAGAAAACAATGCCAGAAAATATATAAAATAATTCAGTCAGGGAAAAATTAAGACAATGCAGAACTCTGAAAGGTTAAAATGCCAAGAAATATACTTATCAATCAGCAATATATTTCCAGATTGTTTGAGAATCACACTCCAGCAGCCCAAATGTCCAATAATAATGTCTACTAATATAAAAATAAAATATTCTCAGAAAAGAAACATATTTTTTATCCAGAAAATTAAAACAGTGGAATGTTATCTTCAGAAGTGTACTTATCTACCCAACCTTGAAAGGATTTCTAGTTTAACAGTTCCATGAAGCCTGCAGAAGTAAAACACTTCAATGACAAGAAAGCTCTAAAGCTTTTGGCAATCAAACTGTCACCTATACGGTTCTGCTCAAGCCAAAGGCAGTTTGAGCATGTGGAAGGTGCCCTAAAACTTTGAAAGCTAGGCAAGGATATAAAATATATAGCTTAGGCTACTGCAACAGTAATGTAAATGTTGAACATCTATTAGTACTGGTTTTGAACAAAGCATATATTTTAATTGTGAAGAGGTGTTTGCTACAACTGTCCATTTAATCTTCAAGGGATTCCATGTTCAGGTCAATCAGGAGCAAGGAGCAAAATTAGGAATACATGTGCATGTGTATATGTGTATGTGTGTGTGAGTGTGTATGCATATATATATATATATATATATATATATATATATATATATATATATATATATATATATATATATATATCTACACACACATACATATATATATATATATATATATATATATATATATATATATATATATATATATGTAGATATATATATCTATATATATATATATATATATATATATATATATATCTGGGCCCACTTTTAAATGTCGAAATTCCGAAATCTCAACTTTTAAAAAAAGTACCCCAAACATCGAGATTTCAGAATCACAACATTTAAAAGTGGGTAAAAAAAACAAACAAAAAAAATAAATAAATAAAGTAAAACAAACTGTTTGCAGGGGGCAAGCCGCCCCACACCCCCCACCCCCCCTACTTAAATATATCAACTCCGAGATTGCACTACAGTGAAGAGAATGCTAAGTGCAACAGCAGCATTACTGTTCTCTTCACTGTAACACGATCTCGGAGTTGATATATTTAAGTAGGGGGGTGTGGGGTGCACGGGGGCTTGCTCCCCCTGCAAACACTTTATTTCACGTTTCTTTCTCTCTTTTTTTCAACCCATTTTTAAATGTAGAGATTCTGAAATCTCGATGTTTTGGGTACTTTTTTTAAAAGTCGAGATTTCGGAATTTCGACATTTAAAAGTGGATCCATATAGATATATATACATATACATATATATGTATGTATATATATATATATATATATATATATATATATATATATATAGGTCTACTTTGAAACATCTAAAACCCATAACAACTAATTTCATAACATTGAGACCAGAACATCTAAAACCCATAACATCTAACACTACAAATCACAAGAAAATAACATCCCCTCCACATATAATGACATCAAACTACCAAACACTCTTCTTACTATGTTTCTGCAGGGGGGCAATCCCCCCTACACTCCCCGTAAATTAAATATACCAACTCCAAGATCGCACTACTGTGGGAAAAAGTTAATTTCCTAATCCCACTGTATCAAGCCCCCCCTGCAGAAATGTAGTAAAAAGTGTGTTTGGTAGTTTGGTGTCATTATATGTCGTTATATGTGGAGGGGATGTTATTTTCATGTGATTTGTACTGTTAGATGTTATGAAATTCGATGTTATAGGTTTTAGATATTTTGGGTTTTAGATGTTCTGGTCTCAATGTTACGAAATTAGATGTCATGGGTTTTAGATGTTTTAAAGGGGACTCATATATATATATATATATATATATATATATATATATATATATATATACACCCACACACACACACATACATATATATATATATATATATATATATATATATATATATATATACACACACACACACACACACACACACACACACACACACACACACACACACACACACACACACACACACACACACACACACACACACATGTATGGGAGTCATCTGTTGTTTGGAAGTCATAAAGTATTGAATGTTGTTTGGTCAAACTTTTGGAACATCAATATGGCTTTTTTGCCATTTACCAGTACTTTGAGGGGATCGGGAGTTTGCCCTTTTGTCCATGTAGTATGATTTCAGAATTGGTATATATAAGTTACAGTGGGTGTAGGAGATGCAGAGGGGCTTGGCTCACTTATCATCAGTTTCCTGGTAGATAACCATCTTTTAAGTCACTGGCATCCAACAAGTTTGCATTTGTAACTATTCTCAGTTTTCCTGGTTTGATAAAAACAGAGAAGATACATTCCCCTTTTTCCTTTATAGGTAGTTTGATGCCCAATTGCTTGCTAATTTATAAGGAATGAAGAACCTCATTCTTAATTGGCTCGATTACATAAAATGATCATAGATTGCATAATTTCTTGACCATGTGTTTCCAAATGGAAGCTTGTTTCCAGATATGACATCCCTGTCTATCTCTATTTTTTGAATGTCTGGTTCATGACTGCACTTTCATGAGCAGATTTTAGAGGAAACCAGCTTTCTTCATAGTTGGTGTGGGGCCAGTCTTGTATTACTTCAGTTTTCTTAGCCTCTGGTTTTACATTTCCTTGGGCTATTACATAGCCCAGATTGCAGACTTCTAGCATACCTAATTTGCATTGAGCTGGATAGTTAATCTATTTGAATACAATAATCTAAAATGGCAAGACCTTTAAGGAGATGGCTTTGGCAGTCTTCACAGAATATTACTACATCACCCAAACAGGCTGTTGCATATATTGCAATGGATCTAACATTTAGTTTTATGACCTTTAGGAATGTTGCAGGTACTCAGTGGAGATAAAAAATAAAAATAAAAAAAAAACAAGGCTCTGTAATGGAAGAGACCAAGTGGTGTGGAAAAACCCATTTTCCACAGCTTCTGGTGCCAGTGGAATTCCCTGATAACTTGTGGTTAGGTCCAAAGTAGACAGAAAACTAGCCTTACCCAATTTTTCTGTCACCTCATCAGAGCATGGGGATGAATCAAGCTTAGATGTGTTATTTAAAATTCTGAAGTCAATGCAAAACCTTATATATCCATCAGGATTTGGCACCAGTACAATGTGGCTATTCCACTCACTTTAGGATTCTTCTGTAATGTCATGTTTGAGCATTTTCTGTATACCATTCTTCACAGTTTAGCACTGGAATTCTAGTTTTGGTATGGTTTCAAATATACTTTCTCAGCAGTTATGCTTTCCATGCTGTGCTGTATAAAGTTAGCTCTGGAAATATGTCTTTATTCCTGAGTACAGATTCATTAACTTCTGATAATGACTCATCTATTTTCACTTCATGATATACAGTGGGGGCCTTTAGTTCCTCTGCAAATGACTTATCTCTTTCTGGCTTGTCTGTTTGCCTGCCTGCCTGCCCTAGACTTCAGTATTATAATAAACTCCATGGTAAAGACAGCTATAGTAAACACAACCCCACAATTAGCAGTATGTTCTCCAGGTTCAACACTGACAATGCCGCAGTATATAAATGTGTGTCTGTCTCTATATATACATTACATTTATCTATATAAACATATATAAGTGTATATATCTCTGTCTCTCTCTGTCAGTATATACATATATATATATATATATATATATATATATATATATATATATATACACACACACACACACACACACACACACACACACACACACACACACACACACACGCTATACCCTCCCAGGTTAGTGAGGTTTTAACTGACTTCAGAAAATTTGCAAGGAAGGTAGCCTTAAAAGTCATGGAAGTGAACAATGAACATCAGTAGTTTTAAAGAAACCTAGTTTGTTTAATCCTCAACTTCCTTTAACTGTTGAGGCGTTTGTAAAATTATGCGGAAATGATTTGCATGACACACTTAATATGCCTTGCAGTGACTTTTTATAATCTCACTAGAGAAGAATATGTAGCACTTGAACAACTGAGTGAAATTACTGAAATCTGTATACGCCCTGCTGATAAAGGTGGCATGATTGTTGTTATTAATACGGTCTGTTACTTGAACAGCATGTTAGAACTTTCTGGTGATTTTAATTCTTATATTTATTTATTTGCAAATAAATAAATAAATAATAAATAAAATTCTTATATACCGTTATCTAAATATGACGTTAATTGCTTTATACAAGAAGTGCATGTTTTTCTATATGATTTATTGTTCGCTAATATGTTGACAAAGGAATTATATGACTTTATGATGGTTGAACAGCTGGTGATTCCATCCCTTCATGGTCTTCCTAAAATACATAAAAGGAAGGTTAATCCATCATTACGACCCATCATAGCTGGTAGGGGATGGGTCACCGAGCCTTTGTCAATTTTTGTTCAACAACAACTTAAGTTGTTTTTAACTACAGCCCCTACAATTTTTAGAGATACAGAAGATTTTCTTCAGACCTTTGGTGAATGCATGAGAGGGCTAGATTTTACAGATAGGAATTTCATACTGTTAATGTTAGATATTAATAATTTATTTACTATTATACCTAATGATTTTGGAGTGAACTCCATAAGAACCTTTTTGAATGTATCAAGTGATTTAACACATGAACGCATTGAGTTGATTTGTGTAATATTGGAATTAATTTTGAAACATATATTTATATTTGATAAGTTTTATTTGCAAAAGCAGGGTGTTACCATGGGCACTTCCTGCGCCAACAGTTATGTGAATCTAGTACTGGCTAACTGGTAGGCAAATGTGTTTTTTTCTAATCATGCCTTTAAGGGTCATCTTATATATTATAAACGTTTTGTTGACGATATTTTTATCTTGCAGGATGGGACATAGGAGTTGCTTTGTGATTTTGTTAGCTATTTGGATAATAGTAGTCCTTGTTTTAGGTTTACTTAAGCAATAACTGATGACGTGGTGTGGTATATTGAAGATTTACCCACAGTTGGTGTGGTTTAATCATGAGGGCAAAGCCTGAGTGATTAAACAAAGGCAACCGTGGGTAAATCTTCAATATACCACAACCATGGAGTTGGTTATTGCTATTATACAATGACATTTAAGAAAAAAATACTTACTTTTCTTAAATAATGTCTTTGTATAATGGCGGATTGCTGTTCTTCTGCCAGTTATGGTATACTGATTCTGCTTTTTGATGTACTGCGCATGTGTATGGGACTTGCGTCCCCACGCATGCCCAGTACATCAATGCTTTGAAACAGAAGCAACAGAGAAAAGAAAGTCTCCATTGCTCCGTTTTCTCTCTCTTTTTTTTTTTTATTGTAAAAAAAAAATAAAAAATTTGGGGGGCAGTTTATACCAACAGAAAAAAGTCCGGGCGACCGGACCTTTTTCCGTTGGTATATTGTGGGATTTACAATGGGCACGCTGGTTGGGCTGGCCAATCAGCATGCACATTTTAGAATACTAATAGGGAGGAATTGTATAATATGCATTACTCTACTGAACATATTGATTTTCTGGACACTACATTAGGGTTTAGAGATGATGGCTATATAGATTCACTTATGTCTAGAAAAGAATGTAGAAAAAATAGTCTTCTTTCTAGAAATAGTATGCACCCTCCTAAGATTTTTAAAAATGTATTGAAAGTACAATTTCTACATATCTTCAGGCTTCATACTTTGGACAGTGATTATATGCAAGCTACCAGTACTTTAATGAATGATTTCATCAATAGGGGCTACAGGCTTACTGATGTCAAGGATAAGTCAGATGAAGTGTATAGCTTGAGTAATACTGTAGACAAACCTTACCTACATAGACAGAAAGTTGGGACTTGGAATAATACTTTAAATAGACCCAGATGTGTTTTTTCATTGAAGTATAGCAATAATATACAATCAGTTTGTGATGTTATTAAGCAAAATTGGTCAATTCTTCATTCAGACAACAAGATTAGAGAGGTAGTTGGGGATTCACCTAGCTTTATTTTCAGGAATAATTTATCATTGAAAAGGCAGCTTTGTTATAAACCTTTCTGGAAGGAATGTAGGGAAACAGTCAGATATGGCATGTTTCCCTGTAGTTCCTGCAAAGCTTGCAGTTTTATGTCTTGTAACAATGTTTTTGTCCATCCAACTACCTCTAGATGTTATACAATTGATCTACACGCTGACTGTAAGTCTGTCAATTTAGTATATCTGGCTAAATGCATAGGATGTGAAGCATTCTATGTAGGTAAGACTAATAAAAAACTTAAAGAATGAGTATTACAACATCTGGGAGACATTAGGAGGAAGAACTGCTATAATGCCCTTTATAAGCACATTAAAGTTAACAATGTACATTTGTTCAAGTTCACTGTTATAGAAGTTGGAAGGAATAGCCTTAGGGGTGGGGATATCATCAACAAAACTGAATTAATGGAAACAAAATGGATAGCAGTCCTACAGGCACATAGATCACCAGGGCTGTATTTTACTATACCTTTAAAGCCAGCCTTAAAGGTTCGTGCTTTACATCATTAATTGTTTGTATTTTTTGATTGGTCTTTCTTATTTTAAATAGTAGTCTCCTATCAGCATGTTTTTGTAGGATCTGATGGAGCACATTTTCTGAAAGCGCTAATCCTGTTATACTTATTAAACCTGTGTTTTATCATACATTTGCTTGTTCTTGATTTTATGCAACCAGCCTTGGTGGTCGGACTGTTACTTTACTTTTATCTAACTACTTCCTTGAATGAAACGTTGGTGGTAACAGCTTGCTGTGCCAACTCCCTCTGAAAACAGTTTATGTGAGTGGGGTAGTTCAAGGCCCTAAGCAAGGAGGTGCCTGAAGCATATGCCCACTTCCTTAGTCTATCTATAACCCTGGACTCCTTTGTCAGGGGATGGATAGAGGCTTGATTGCTGGTCACCACATTTTTTGTTGCTGCTGATATGATGGCATAACCTATCAGTGGAGCTTTGGCTCAATGCTTCCTGTCTTTGGGGTGGGTCTACAATTTTTTTCCAGCTTCTGAGATACTGATTAACATGTATTGGGTTTCTGCCATGACCTCCGAATGGCCAAATCCATTAATCTGTCTGCTTGGAGGGACCATTTAAGAAATAGAGGGTGTAGAACGATAGGCCTCAAAGAGAACCTCCGGGGGGGGGGGGGGGGTCAGTAGGCCAAGATCGTTTCAGTCTCATAAATTCCAGGATCTCACCAAAACTAGTGCTTTTGAGAGGGAATTGAATGAACCCTCTCTATCATGTGAGTTGGTGTTGGATGTGATTGACTCTAACGGAAAATCAAAGTGTCACCTTTTACACATCCTCTTTTTTGGAACATCAGGGCAGAGGGAGTATGTCCTGAGTCCTCAGCGGACTCGTCCTCCTGTTCAGCAGTAGCTTTGTGGCCTGACCCTTGACCCATGGATGCATGATGTGACTTAGGTGAGAAGGAGTGGAAGTCATGGAGTGTAACCATTCCCATGGAGGTCTGTCTGTTAAGTCTGAATGGAGTACAGATTGTCCTCCTCATAACTCAAAAGGCCATACCAACCTCTGCCATATCTGAGGATGCTGCTTCTGTGACAGAGCCCATTCCTTCCACAGGAGAAATGGGCACCACTGAACAAGAGATCCTTGAAGTGTTGAGTGTAGATGGCTTTGAGGAGGGGACTGAAATTGAAGGCTCAAAGGCTGGTGTCTCTGACACTGCCAATGAAGCTGAGTGAAATAGCTTAGATGAGGGTGCTGAGGACCCAGCATCAAGCTGATGGTTGGCCTCAACTCAGACAATCGTGCAGTTGAGTGTGCTGGATCAGGCATCTTGAATCCTACACCAGGTGCTGTGGTCGCCACTGAAGGGACAGAATTTGGGTCCAGAACAGATTCTGAAACTAACGGCACCAGAATCTGCATCAGGGAAGCAGCCAAAAGAAGGGATTCAGGGCCATCTCTACCCACCCTCGGAGACAAGGGGAATACAGGATTCCCGTATCTATCAGTGTCCTCAGCAAGGTCTTCAACAAGTGATCCAAATCTGCCTCAGAAAGTACAGTTGTGTACACTTACCATAAATGTAGATGTTCGAGTGTATTCACTGTTGCAGTCATCACCGGTGGGTTATCCCTGCTATAGTAGCCCTCGGCTGGCCCGAATACCAGAGTCAATGTTTTTTGGTGTCGGCTGCAGTCGCCTGTAGTCTGACGTCAGGTTGTCAGTGCTATAAAGAAAGGCAGCCGATGTCATTACATCAGTTTTTGCCCTAACCCATCAGAAGCACAAGGAGATAAGGAAAAGTGGTCCTGGTGGCAAAAAGCCACCATGGGAAGCTTATGTCCTCCTAGGGGAAGATGCTATATGGAGGATGGAGGGAGGGAAACCAGGACTGCAACAGTGAATACACTCGAACATCTACATTTATGGTAAGTGTACACAACTGTACTATGTTCTTTGTGTTTTACTGTTGTGGTCATCACCTGTGGGAGGATTCCCAAAGCTGAGGAGAGGGGTGGAGGATAGGTTAGAGTCCTAGGCATGAGTCAGCAAGCCCTGCAGAACTGCAGAGGCAAACGCTGCCCTAGACTTAGAAAAAAGAGGCAGGTAGTAATGCTTTGTAAAGGTATGGACAGATGTCCAGGTGGCAGCTTCCAAGATGTCCCCAGTGGGGACTCCTCTGAGGAAGGCTGTGGAAGTGGAGGCTGCCCTAGTGGAATGGGTATGGATAGACTTGGGGGGGGGTCCCACGTAATCTGCAGCAGAAATGGATACAGTGTGATATCCATTTGGAAATGGTTTGTTTGGAAATGGACTTCCCCTCTGCCCCAGGGGCAAAGCTGACGAGTAGTTGGTCTGTTTTTCTGAATGGTTTAGTACATCCAGTTAGTATCTGAGTTGTCTGTGCATGCCTAGCGAGTGTAGAATTCTTTCCCCCTTGTTTTGAGGGTTGGGAAAGAAGGTGGATAGGTGTATGGCCTGGTTGAGGGTCACATCAGATGCCACCTTGGGCATAAAGGAGGGGTAAGTCCTCAGGGAGACCCTGTCTGCAAGGAAAATGATGAAGGGCTCAACATCCACGAGAGCCTTAAAGTTCTGATACCCTTCTGGCTGAAGTGATAGCTAGTAGGAAGGGAGTCTTCCAGAAGAGGTATTTTAATTCTGCAGAAGCAGCAGGTTCAAAAGGAGGTAAGGTTAGTTTTTCTAGAACATAATTCGGGTCCCAGGGTGGTGTGGGAGGCCTTCTGGGAGGTCTGATATTAGAAGCCTCTCTGAGGAATTGCTTAATCAAAGGATAAGAGAAGAGGGGTGGGTCTGAATCGTAATGGGCAGAAATGGCCCAGGCATGGATTTTAATAGAGGAGAAAGACAGGCCACTAATGAGCAACTCGGCTAGGTAATCCAAGATAAGAGGGGTGGAAGGATGGGAGGTACCGGCCCCTTTGGACTGGTTTCAGGAGCAGAATCTTTTCCATTTCTCTGCTTATGATTTTCTGGTGCCGGGCCTTCTGGCCTCTGTGATGATGTCTAGGACCTGTTTGCTTAACAGGGACTCCTTGCTGGCTTTTAAGGTATAAGCCATGCTGAAAGACTGAGAGTCTGCAAGTCTGGGTACAGTATCTTCCCCTTCACCTGGGTCAAGAGGTCTGAGATCAGGGGAAGCTGCTCGGGGGGCTGTATGGTAAGGCTGCGCAGTAAGGGGTACCAATGCTGTCTGGGCCAATCTGGAGCAATGAGGATGGCCTTTGGTCTCTCCTCCCTTATTTTGATCAGTACCTTGGGAATAAGGGACAGGGGAGGGAAGACGTACACAAAGAGGGAGTTCCAGGGGAAGGTCAAGGCATCCACCTTCCACGCTAGGAGGTGGTACTCTCTGGTACAAAACCTTTGTAGCTGGTGGTTGAGGTGTGAGGCTAAGAGATCCACTTCCGGAGTCCCCCACTCCTGAGTGATTTGCAGAAAGATTTCCCTGTGGAGCTGCCATTCGTGGGGGTCCAGTAAGTTTCTGCTTAGGTGGTCTGCCAGAGTGTTGTTGACCCCTGGTAGGTATTGGGCAATTAAGTGTAGACCCATGAAGGTGGTTGCAAGCCAGAGGTTCATGGCTAACCTGCACAGGAGGTAAGATTGGGCCCCCCCCCCGTTTGTTGATGTACCACATTTACTGTGGCGTTGTCTGTTTTTATAAGGGGAATCCCTGGCTGAAGGATGTCAGAGCCTTTTGTACTGCCACCATTTCTTTCTGATTGATGTGCAAGTGAAGTTGCTGGGCATCCCAAAGACCCTGGGTGCACCTGCCTGCTAGGTGAGCACCCCAAGCAATGTCTGAGGTGTTGGTGGTGATGATCTGGCCGGAAGGGTACAGGATGAAGGGAAGAGCCTTGTTTCTGGCACAGGCCTCTGCCCACCAGAAAACTTGGCCCTTATATATGGGATCAGAGGGAGAGAGGTCTCTAGAGACTGAGATTGCTGGCACCAAAGGTTCTTTAAATACCACTGAAGTTTTCTCATGTGAAGCCTGGCCAGGGGAATGAGAAGGATGCAAGATGCCATGTATCCCAGGGCTTGCAGGAATTTCCTCGCAGTGAGGTGACTTCTGGAAGCCAGCTAGGTAAAGCAGAGAGGCAGGACGCTCTGCTTTTCTGGGGATAGGAAGGGCATTTGGGATGCTGTGTCTAGCACAGCTCCCAAGAAAATGATCTTCCTGGTGGGGTATTGTTTTGATTTCTTCTCGTTGATTTTGAGCCCTAGGGAAGTTAGGAATGATTTGACAAAGAGAAGGTCCTGGAGCAGCTTTTCTTTGCACTCTGCCTGAATGAGGCAGTCGCCCAGGTAAGGGTAAATCTTTATACTTCTCTCTCTGCAGAATGCTATGGCCAAGGCCAAGCATTTGGTGAATACTCTGGGAGCAGTAGATAAGCCAAAGGGCAGCGCAGAAAACTGAAAGTGTTGTTAGCCTGCTCTGAAGCGCAGGAATTTTCTGCACGATTCCCTGATGGGGATGTGGAGGTATTCATCTTTTAGGTCTAGGGTCACTAGCCAGGCATTTTTTGTAAGCATAGGCAGCAGCTGCTGTAGTTAGCATTTTGAATCTGGGGACCACCAGGGAGGTGTTCAGAATGGATAGAGCCAAGATGTGGTGCAAAGTACCCTCGTTTCTGGGAACTAGGAATAGTCTGGAATAAAAGCCTTTGCCTGTTTGATCTGAGGGAACGGGTTCTACTGCCCCCCCCCCCTGGGATATTAGAGTTTGGACCTGTTTCAATGCCTCTGCCCACTGATTTGGAGGTAAGTCTGGGGGTTACATATCGAAAGAACGAAAGTGACGAAGTGCGAACGCTCAGATGAGCGAAAATGCCGCAAATCGAAGTTTTTTTTTTTTTTAACGTAGTACAGTGAAGATTGGAATATTTGCCCTTTCTTCACTGCAGTGCGATCTCAGAGTTGGAATATATATTTAGGGGGGGTGTGGGGAGCACAGCCCCTCACAATGTTTTCGATTTGCGGCATTTTCGATCATCTGAGCGTTCGCACTTTGTTTCTTTCGGTCTTTCAATATACACCCAAATCTGGGTACCCTCTTGAAATTGGGAGTTCGCTGAAACAGAATATGTATCCCTGAGAAATGATCTTTAAGACCCATTGGTCCTTTGTTACAGAAAGCCAATTGTCTTTGAAGAGGGAGAGCCTTCCTCCTAGTTTTTAATGAGAGAAGGGAGGGCAGAGGGGGGAGGGGGAGTCATTGTGAGTGTTTGCCCTAGAAGGTTGGCTTAGAACTCCCTGCCTTAGAAACGGAAGTGGTCCATTGTTTGCTTCTCTGCTGGCTCTGGGATAGGGGCCTGGATGGTCTGCCCCTGCAGGGCTTACCTTGGCCCTGGCTGCTAAGTGCAGAAAAGGCCCAGTGCTTAGAGGGAAAGTTCCTGCTGAATCTAGGAGGTTGAACTTGAAAGAAATCTTTTACTGTTTGCATAGATTTTGCTTTATCTTCCATCTTTGTAAGCACCTCCTCTGCTTTTTGCCCAAACAAGCGCTCCTTATCTAGGGGTGCATCAATATATTTAGACTTGACATGATCAGGGAGAGGTTGTGCCTTCAGCCATGCATGTCTCCTAATAACAGATCCTGTCACTGCTGCCCTGCTAGAGGCTTCTAGAGCATCATATCCACACTGTAATGAGTGTTTGGTCACTTGACAAGTAGAGTGCAGTAAATCTGCTCTTTTGAATTGGCACAGTCAGAAAAGTAGAAAGCTTGTGTTTTAATTGTTCCAAAGTGTGCTGTTGATATTTTAACATATGGAACTGACAACTGAGTGCTCTGATAGCTAAGGTTGCAGAGGTGTATACTTTTTACCCCATCTGTCCAGAGCTCTGGAGTCTTTGTCAGAAGGAAGAGGATTCTTGGCAGAACTAGTATTAGCTTCTTTAGGTCCCTGTGTAATGTCCTCTGGGTCTGCAGCAGGATTTATGTTCAGGTATTTGTGAGAATCCGGTACTCTGTAGTACCTGTCAAGTTTACTAGGAGCAGTAGGGAGGGTGTCCGGGGCTAAGCTGTATTCATGGAAATCATCATCCACCACTTCTAAAATAGGAGGAATGGTCAGGGGTCTGTGCTGGGGCAGGTAAAGAAACTCTCTAAGTCTTTCCTTAGACTGTGGGAAGTCCTGAGATTCCCATTGGAAATGTTCCCGGAGGGAGTGAAGGGTTTCCCCAAAGGAAAGGTCCTCTGGAGGGAAGGCAAAAGGGATGGATTCCTCTGCATCTGAATCCTCATAAGCAGTTAAGGGATGCTGTTCCTTTTCAATAACTGAATAGTCAGATTCCTCAGAATCCTGTTCTGTCATAATTCCTGGGGAAGGATGCCTTTTCCTTTTAGAAGTAGTGGCCTGACTACCCCCTATAAGGGAGAAGAGATCCTCCGCCATTTTAAGCATTTGTGCTTAGGGTGGTGGAGCAGTAGCAAGATGGTGGCTAGAAGCAGATTTCCTAGGAGTGGCCTGGCTTCTAGGTCTGAGATAAATGGTAGTCGGGTGAGAAGATGTCATTTTTTTGTCTAGATTTGGTAGTGCGAAAGGCCTCCTCGGAAGCTGGTGCCTGTGTCGTGGCTCCGGACCCAACCAAGGCAGAGACAGCCAAAGGCTAGGAAGACGAAGAAGATTTCTGTGGCATACCGGACTCCAAAAGGGTCTCGGTAGAGGCCTGCATAAATATCAAATCGGGCATCAGGGGCTGCAAAAGTGCCTCACTGAATTCCAGAGAACTGGCGACCTGCTCAGAGTTAGGAAGGTTCAAAGGCTTAGCCTTGTATGGTCTGGCTCTATCTTTATCTCTATGTCTTTTCAGAATGTCCATAGATTGTTGGCTCACGGACGCCATATCGGAATGCAAAGACGGAACATGAAAATAACTGTCTAGAAAAAAGAGCTGTATGACGAATGGTTATTGCATTAAAAAGGGCACAGAACCAGCAATGGGGGACGTCGTGGTCTGGGCCTAAACAAGTGACGCAGTAAGAATGGAAGTCTTGGTGTGGGATCTGCTTTCCACAGGCGAGACAATGAACTTTTTTGGATATTGGTTAGTGCAAGAAAAAAGGATCCCCAATGGGGTACTTAGCTTTAGACTTTTTCAGCTGAAATTCAATTTCTGGTAGCTACCGACCGGAACTTGTGCGAACTGCTTCTGCTACGGGCTCCACGGCAAGAAAGACTGATGTAATGATGTCAGCTGTCTTGCTTTATAGAACTGACGACTTGACATCAGACTACAGGCGACTGCAACAGATGCAGAAAAAACTGACTCTGGTATCCAGGCCGGCTGTGGGCTACCACAGCAGGTATAGCCCATAGGTAATAATTGCAACAGTGAAACACAAAGGACATCTACTGTTTTAGTACCTGCAGGACCAAAACGACATAGTGGAAGGAGGTAGAAAAGGGATTCTGAACTGCTCCATCCTGGATGAAGTTGTGCTTAGGAGCCTCTTAGGTGACTTTTCTAAGATCCCAGTCAGCTCTGATAACTGTGCAACCAAAGGTGGACAGTGTGTGGGAGCTGACATTGAAGATGTTTATAATCTGGCAATGTTTGGAGCAGAAGACTTCTCTAATTCCTCTGGATGTATTTACTAGAAACAAACTATAGAGTTGTATCATCTTTTTTAGAAAAATATACAAGGAGGATCGCTTAGCTCTACACCACATTGCAATTCACACCTGTTCTTGATGGTGGCAGATGAGGTAACCTTGTGCAATACGAGCATGATGGGAAAAAGAATTCCTAAAGGGGCTCAAGGCCAGAGCACTAGCTTTGCCAGGTTACATGTTGACAAGCAGCTTGAGGCCGAAAAGTCAGAACTGATGAACTGAAAGAATAGGATATAGTATGTCTGTGGAAAATGAAATAAGGCTGATACACCACAAGAGCTTGCAGCTCGGATACTCTTCTTGAAGAAGTCATAACAATCTGCAAAACTGTTTTCCAAGTAAAGACCGTCAAATCAGTTTCAATGAGCTGGTTAAAATGGGACAAGAGTTAATTTTTTAAAACAAAGTGAAGATCCCAAGGAAAAGCCATCTATTTTATAGAAGGCTTAGTGTGTAAATAGAAGTTATGTTCTTACCATAACGTTCCATGTTAGTTGTCTTCTTCTCGCCTTCTTTCTTGCTGGATGGGTTCGGAGCCGACTCGGCCACTCTAAAAGCTCGAGAGTTGGATCCACCGGCTCGAGGCTCCCCTTATATCCCACAATGCTAGGCGGTATTACCTCAGATCTCGTTTGTAAGCTAGGCCCAGCCAATAATAAAAACCAGAACTACTGGAAATGGGAGAACCCACCTCTATAAAAAGGAAGGGAAGAAGGTGACCTGAAGCCTGATCAAGGAATATATGCACAGCAGAGCATATACCTATAGCAATAGAGGTGGTAGAAAGAGAGGTCACAATCAAACTCCTCTAGGTCTGTCCAGGCTAGGGGGAAGGAGGGTGGGACGAAGAAAGAAGGCGAGAAGAAGACAACTAACATGGAACGTTATGGTAAGAACATAACTTCTATATGTTAAGTTGTCTATCTCGCCTTCATTCTTGCTGGATGGGACCGCGTCCCTAGCACCTTGTCCCGGGTGGCCTATCGGAACAGACTCTTGAGAACAGTGGAACCAAAGTTAGCTCTATGTCTAGAAGCTAAATCCAACTTATAATGAGAAATGAAAGTGTGAGGAGTAGCCCAAGTAGCCGCTGCACAAAATGGTGTCAATAGGCAGCCTGTCTTGGAAAGCTATAGAAGTAGCCAAAGCTCTGGTGGAGTGGGCCTTAGGTTTGTTAGGCAGCTTTTGGTGTCTAATTTCATAAACAAAGGAAATCAGAGATGTTAGCCATCTGGAGAGTGATACCTTGAAACTGAAAGTCCCTTTCTGCCTTCTGCATAAGAGACAAACAATTGGTCAGTTTTTCTGATCTGTTTGGTCCTATCCAAATAATACCTTAACTGACGATGAACATCTAGCCAATGCAATTTTTGTTCAGACCTGTTAGAAAAGTTAGGCAAAAACACAGGGACGTCAATGCTTTGATTTAGGTTAGACGCAGAGGCTACTTTAGGTAAAAAAGATGGATTGGTTCGTAAGGACACCCTGTCTTTATGAAACAATAGATATGGTGGTCGACTGCTGAGTGCATGAAGTTCTGAGACCCTTCTAGCTGAAGTAATGCTACCAGAAAGAGAGTCTTCCAGGATAGCAATTTCAATGAACAGGAAGCTGCAGGTTCGAAAGGGGGAAGAATCAAAGCTGTGAGAACTAAATTAAGGTCCCAAGAAGGAGGAGGATTTCTTATAGGAGGTCTAAGAAGAAAAACTCCCTTCAAAAAAGCTTTGCAAAGCTTGTGAGACATGATGGCAGAATCTGAAATGCCCACATGAAAATTAGATATAGCTGCCAATTGGACTTTGAGAGTAGAAGGAGATGAACCTGCGTGAAAGAGTTCAGCTAGAAAATCAAGAACTATTTGGATGGGAGCAGTGAAAGGATCTAAGTCCCTTCCTTGAGCCCAATAGGCAAAACGTTTCCACTTACTAAGATAAATCTTTCGAGTGGAAGATTTATGGGAAGCTATCAAAATATCTCGAACAGTGTGAGATATTTGAGGAAGCCTGGCTAAGGTTGGAACTGGAGGAACCAAGCAGTGAGGTTCAAAGATGGGAGGGAGCGATGAAACTGACCCGACTGGTGGATCAAAAGATCTGGAACTAGGTCCAGATGCCAGGGTTGCTCCAACAGAAATTGATGTAGAAAGGGGAACCAAACCTGTCGAGGCCAGTAAGGAGCAATGAGGATCAGAGAGGCCTTCTGAGCGATAGCTTTCTGTATCACTTGAGAGATTAGTGGGAAGGGAGGGAATGCATACAGAAGTCCCCGGGGCCAAACTTGGACTAGAGCATCTCTGCTGGGCTGGCCTGGTAAGGGGAAGAGGGTGAAATAATCTTTGCACTTGCTGTTTTGGGGAGTAGCAAAAAGATCGCAGCAAGGCTGACCCCACTTGAGAAAAACCTTCTCCAAGATAGAATCTTTCAGAGACCACTCGTGAGGCATGAGGATAGCTCTGCTCAACTTGTCCGCGATAAGATTGGACTTCCCGGGAATGTGCGTTGCTATCAGAAACCGCTGAGAAGAAATCGCCCATTGCCACAGTCTGAGTGCTTCTCGACATAGGGGGTAGGACTTGGTTCCACCTTGTTTGTTGATATACCACACTACAGACATGTTGTCCGTCTGAATTGCTATCGTTCCCAAGGGAAGAGAGTCTTGAAGGGCTTGCAACGCTAAAAGCACTGCTCTCATCTCTAGAACATTTATATGCAAGTGGCGTTCGATTGGTTGCCATATGCCCTGGACTGTTCTGCCCTGATAATGCCCCCCCCACCCGATCAGGGAGGCGTCCGTTGTCAGAGTAGCAACTGGAGGGGGAAGGACAAAGGGTCTTCCTAGGAAGAGCTGGGGGGAAGAAATCCACCAAAGAAGATGATTCCTGCATGTTTGCGTAATCACAATGGTGTGAGACATCGGAAGTTGCTGGTACGACCACTGTGTGAAGAGCATCCATTGAAGGATTCTCATGTGAAATCTGGCTAAAAGAAGTAGAGGGATAGCAGCCACCATAATCCCCAGTACTTTTAGAACCAACCTGACTTTGACTCTGTTGCTGTGGAATAGAAGGGAGACCAGTTTGTGTATGTCTGCTATTCTTTGGTCTGTAAGTCTTGCAGACATGTTGACTGTATCTAGATTTGCCTATGAAGGTAATAACACGACAAGGCGACAAAACAGACTTTTCGCAATTTATTGAGATACCTAACTTTTGAAAAATGCGAAAGGCGTAGTCTCTGGCAATCAGAAGAAGATGCTTGGTAGGAGCTGTGAGGAGCCAGTCATCTAAGTATGGAAACACCTGGAATCCTTGACGTCTCAGATGAGAAGCTACCACTGCCATGCATTTGGTAAACACCCGGGGGCAGTGGTGAGTCCAAAGGGCAGGGCTCTGAATTGAAAGTGACTGGTTCCCAGCCTGAAGCGGAGGAATCTTCTGGAGCGTCTGTTCATTTTATGTGATAGTACATCCTGAAGGTCTATAGAGCACATCCAGTTTTCCTTTCCCAATAGGGGTAGGATGGATTGTAGCGTGACCATCCGAAATCTTGTTTTCTTGACAGACTTGTTCAAGATACTGAGATCCAAAATTGGTCTCCAGTCCCCTGTTTTCTTTGGAACTAAAAGAACCTGGAGTAGATTCCGGATCCTTGCTAGTCTGCTGGAACTGGCTGAATGGCTCTTTGTGCAAGCAGCTTTGAAATTTCCAATGCTGCTAGATCCCTTTGAGCGGGTGGAACATCTGGAAGGGATTTTTGGATTGGTTTGGAATGCGAAGAACGGAATGGAATAGCCTTCGAAATGATGGACTGTACCCACTTGTCTTGAGTTAGGGATCGCCAGGCTTCTGGGTACACCGATAATCTTCCCGCGACTGCCTCTGAAGGTGGACAGTCGGGCAACACCTCAGGGATCCTGGAAGGGCTTATCGGAAAAAGTTTCTCGATTGCCCTGGTTCTGCGGACCCCTGCCTCTAGGGCGGCGTCTACCATTATTGTTCCCCTCTGCCTCTAGAGGGGAACCGACTCTGTCGTCAGGCAAAGTTCCTTGAGATTGTTTGGAACCACATCTTTCCACTTTTCTGGCCTTTGGGGTAAGGTCTAGAAGGAGTAGAAAACGGACTCCGGCGGCAGAAAGAGTTTTGCCATCTGTCTCGCACCTTGTCAAGGTTTCTTTCACTTGAGGACCAAAAGAGACGATCCATCAAACGGGAATTAGTGAAAGATGTTTTAAAGGGGTCCAAAATTGCACAGCCGCATCCAGGCATGCCGGCGTAAGGCCACACCTGTCCCTCTTGGCTCTGCTCGCTCCATCAGCCGCATATGAAAGGAGGCGCATGGAGGAGTTAGCTATAGAATTTAGGGTAGCCAGCTGAGTGTTCATCTTATCCTGAAAACCCGCAGCTGTAGGATCCTTTAACATCTCACTCGCTTCCTTGATCAGGTCTCTTTGAAGACAAGTGAAATGACAGAGGTAGTTCAGCGAACACATAGCAAAGGTCGCTGACAAAAACATCCGCTTCCCGTACCTGTCCATAGACCTAGATTCCTTGTTAGGAGGATGGACAGGCACCGAAGGATCAGCTAGCTCCTTCTTAGTGGCAGCAGCTACCACCATAGCATCCACAGAAACTCCCTTAGTCAGAAATTGCTTATCTGCTGGTGCTGTGATAAACTTTGAAGGTCTCCTGGGGGTAGGGTCCACAGAGTCAGGAGCCGTCAAGCCTTTTATCTACCACCTGGATGAGGGGCTCAAAGGGGGGGGGACACCCAGGAGGTGGAAGGGCGAGAGCCAAACACCTCAAGATACACAGATTCATCCTCCGAAGGGTTAAGGGCTGGCCAATTTCCCCTCTGTTTCAGGATCTCTAGAATGTCTGCAAAGGAGACATCTTCAGAAGGGGAACGGGGGGAACCCTCGGAATCCTCTAAATCTGTGTCAGAGGTGACAGACTCAGGTGAGTCTATGTGCTTCCTCTTACACTTTCTCTTCCTAGGGGGCTCCCCTGTCAATTCAGGAGAGGCCTCGGAAGAGGATGAGATCCCCACAGGGGATTCTTGAGGAACTGGCTCTCTGCGGTCTGGGATGAGGGAGTGAGTAGACATAACCTGAGGCACCGAAGAGGGAGGGGCGGACGGAGCCGACTGTGGAGTTGAGCCAGGTTCCAACACACTCCGCATGACCTCGAACGCACCTCTGTCAGGCAGAGCCAGAGGTCCCCGCTCCGAAGCTGAAAACCTCCTCGGCACCAACAGCGATGGCTCCGAGGCCGATGTGGGAGCCGAACTCACCAGCGCTGAAGCACCGAGAGGGAGGCGAGGTCGGACAAGGGTCCGATGCCACTCACCCCCTCGGAGCCGACGAGGGAAGTCCGGCGCCGAGATTCTTCCAAGGAAGAAATCGGAGCCGACGATGGAGCCGAAGACAATTGTATCGGCTCCGACGGTATCACAGTCTCGGGTCCGAAACGCCCCGGCTCCGAGCTCAAAGGAGTCGGAGGAGGAATATTCTGAGAAATAGGGTTGAGCATCGACTGATGAGTCGGGCTCTGAAGCATCTGGGCCAGTGCCTCGGACTTAAGAAGTCGACTCACTACCCTCTGAAGGTCATGGTCCGAAAGCCTCGAGGACCTAGAGGAGTGCAATCTATGGCTCCGTTCAGACAGCAGGGGAGAAGCTGGAGCCGAATGAACGGAGCCGAGGGACGGTGACCTTGACCTCTTCCTAGATGTCAGTTCCGAAAGCCTGATCGGAGCCGACGTAGTAATTTCCAAAACCTCGGCTCCGGCCGGAGCCGAGGGAACCACCGAAGTGGAAGTTAGAGTCTCATCGGCTCCAGCCGGAGCCGATGCAGGAGTAGACTTAGAAGTCTTAGGTGCCGACTCAGTAACTGGAGCCGAAGACCTAGAAGCCTTAGAGGGTTTGCCCGAAGATGCAGTCGGGGGACCCTCAGGCTTTAACAAGCCCCGTAAAATAAGCTTGTTCTTTCTTTCCTGCAGGACTCTAGGGCTGAAGCCATGGCATACAGCACAAGAGTCCTGCAGGTGTAAAGGTCCCAGGCAGTACACACAAGAAGTGTGACCGTCTGTCAGAGACATTTTCTGACAGCACGAGTCACACTTCTTGAAGCCTGAGACCTTCGAATCCTTAGACTTGACACAAAACAAGTGCAATCACACTCAACACAAACACACCGATTACACTGTGTAGTAAGAAAAGGTAATTTAAACTAACTTAAACTAATTTAAAGTTAGTAGTATAGAAATCTTAAGTCCCTACAGAAAAACACACACACACTCTCTGAGGGATAGGAGGGCCCGAAGGCCTAAGGGAAGAACAGATAAGTTCTTGTGGTAAGGAGTGGGAGAAAAACACAGAAAAGGGAATAGAAACCTTAAAAATAAGGGGATACTAACCAAAAAACTAAATTAAAAGGGGTTTACTAAGTTTTTAAAACTATTTGGTACACTAACCTGGAGCCGGTAAAAGCAACACACCTCGATAGCTGTAGCGGCAAACGAGATCTGAGGTAATACCGCCTAGCACTGTGGGACATAAGGGGAGCCTTGAGCCGGTGGATCCAACTCTCGAGCTTTTAGAGTGGCCGAGTCGGAGCCGAGGTCGGCTCCGAACCCATCCAGCAAGAATGAAGGCGAGATAGACAACTTAATATCACCCCTTTCAAAAAACATTTCTGACATGGAATGCATTAAAAGAGAAGAATCAAAGGGCAGACATAATGAAATGGCCAAGAAATGAATCCTGATAGAGGAGTAAAAAAAGGTCAGTCGGTAATAATTCATAAATTATTGTAGAAAATGAAAAGTGCTAGCCTTAACAAAGTCCTGGTTCTTTTCTTGACACTAACTAGAAAATCTTTTCCATTTGCAGATGTATGATTTCCTAGTAGCGGGTTTTCTTGCCTCCATTAATACTGTAGTCTTCAGAAAACAGGTATTAAGGCTGTATCATCAAGGTAGTTAGCTGAAGTTGTTTTGAGTTCAGATGTATCAAACATCCCCGGTCCTATGTAAGTACAGCCAGTATGTGAAGACGCTTGTGGCAAATGCCCTTGGGCATTTCATAAGAAGGAAGAACCACTGTTGCAAAGGCTAGAAAAGCATCACTGCAATGATATTTGGGAAGTCCTTAAATATCTTCAAAATGACCTTAGATATCTGTGGAAAGGGTGGAAAAGCATACGGGAATATTCTTGTCCAAAAAAAGAGAATCCTTCTATTTTCCAGGCCTTCTAGCATGGAGTCCTGGTCCTGGAATGGAGGCAAAGAGATCTATCTGAGGTGTTCTCCATAGCTGGACCAATTTCTGGAAGACCTCTGATTCAGTTTCCATTTGTGAGGGTCTGTCCTTGTCCTGCTCAGCTTATCTGCCACAAATGTTTGCTCCAATAGGATGTAATATGCCTGTAAAGTGAGACTGAGTTGAAAAGCTACATATCCCTGGCTACCACGGCTAGTCTGCATAGATGGTAAGATCTGGTTCCCCTTTGCATGTCTATGCACCACATTAATGTGGTGTAGTCTGTAACCACTTGTAATAGTCCCAAGACCCATAGGTGACAGAGAGCTGAGAGCATTTACTACTGCCAGCATCTCTTTTATGTTTATGTGGTTAGAACTGTCTTTCTTGTTCCAAATCCCCTGCACTTTTACTAACACAGACATGACTCAAGCAAAGTCTGAAGTGTCTGTAGTTACAGACTGTGCTGCAGCTGGAAGGAAAAATGGAAGACTTGTATTTAGATAAATCTGGTCTCTCCACAAGACGTTTCCTTTTCACAAAATCAAAAACAGGAATCTGTAATGTCAGGGAATGTGTGATGTTGGGACCATACTGACTTTAGGTACCACTGAATATTTCTCATGTTGAGTCCGGCTAAAGGAATCCTGAGAATCACAGATAACATGAATCCTAGTATTCTGAGAAATTCCCTTGCTGAAGCTTTGGTTTGAGTAGAAAAACTCAAGAACAGATCTAAATGTATATCTACTTTCTCCTGTGGAAAAAAAACTCTTTGAAGTGAGTTATGTAGAATATACTCTAGGAATACAATCTTATGAGGAGTCAAGCAAAACTTTGGATGTTCTCCTGAAAACCCATCACTGGAGATGGACATTTTGTGAATATTGTTGGAGAAATAAATAATCCAAAGGGTAATGGGGAGAAGTGAAAGTATAATCCAGGCACAGAATACATTAAGACAGGTTTGAAATCTAGTGCAATACTAATAAGATGATAAGCATTATTAAAATCTAGTGTCACTAAAATACCCAAATGGGGAATGAAAGGTAACAGGTCATGAAGGGGTAACATTATGAACTTTGAAACTTTCACATGCTAGTTTAGAAAGAAAAGACCTAGGACCGGTCGCCATGAGGCTTCTTTGTTTGGCACCAGAAATATTATGGAATAAAAACCTTCTTTCTTCCGAGAAGGAGGGAGGGACAGCTTTAACTAGAGGAAAAAAAATAAGTTTGATCTGGAGGATAAGGAGGAATCCCCTGAATAGGAGGTAGGGGCTTGAGAAGATTGTTGTCAGGGAGAGAAATAGAGGCCAAGATACTTGGCAAGAATTAAAGGCTTGTCAATGTGGTAAGTTGGGGAGGGAGTTCTATAGATAGTCATTCAGACTTGTCAGACTGTCTTTGTTTCTGGGGAGGCTGCTCTTTTTTTTTACTTTTTGGACCCCCCTTGGCAGTGTTTTTTTCTTTTTAATATGACCAGGTTCTTCCGTTATCTCCTAATTTTGCTTTTTTCTACAAAGTTGCAAAGGTAGCTGTTAAATATGTGACACATTTGTAAAAGGAAGGAAGGCTGAAAAACCTGAGAAACTGCCTGAATCAGCTCCCATTTCTCGTAACACATTTTAAGGAGAGATGGTCTGCTTAAAGAAGTACTCAAAATTTCAGCTTTGACATTCTTGTGAAGGTTTTGTGTATGCAGCTAAGCAAACCTCCTCATACCAGTTCCAGTAGCAACAAATCTGGAAGTGGTATCAGTTGTATCATAAGCCAACTTCAACGAATGTTTAGTCACTTGAGACAAATAAGCAATACTATTGCACAAACATAAAGTTTCCTCAGACAAGGAAAAAGAAGCCATAATGTTCCTCTTATTCTCAAAAGAGAGCATAAACTTTAACATGTGAGGATGAGAATTAAGAATTCTAAAAATCAGTGCTGCAGAAGAATACACTTTTGTCCCGAATCTTTTAAAGGCCTTCCCATCTTTGTCAGAGGGGAGGGATTTGTATTTACCAAATGTTTAACAGCAACTGGATTTACCAAGGAAATCACTGTTGAAATTGAACCTGTTTAGAAAATAAAAGTCATATATGAGTGAGGAACTTTATACAAACTATATGTGTTCTTGGGGCAGCAGTCTTGCTAACAGCCAAGACATAGGCCGGTACAAATACATCCTCCAATGCTGGAACAGCAGGAGGAACTGGTGTATGTTCAGAAAATTCTTGTTACAATAAATCATAATATTTTTTCAGTGACTGTGGAAGATCACCATGATCCCACTGAAACAAGTTACACATTCTGGATATGATTTCAGAAAAAAAAATCTTTCAAGGGACAATCAAAAGAAACACTGTCCTCAAAATCAGAATAGGAACCTTAAGGGAGAAAAAAAGAAGTTATGTACTTACCATAACGTTCCATGTGAGTAGTTGTACTTCATTTGTCTTCAACCTGTGGGTTATGGATCTGTGTTGGATCCGACATGGCCACACAGCCAGCATCTGATCTGAGCTCCAAGCTCCTCCCCTTACCCACAATGCCCCGTCTCCTTCCTCCCATCAGATCGAGTTTGCTGCTCACCAAATAACATACACCCAAACCAACAACACCTTATCTCTACTGGCAGCCCAAAAAATCCTGAGCCAAAGTATAGCAATGGACAGCTCCTAGGATGTTCATCTTTCATATCCATGGTCACGACAATAGTTACAAGGTTGGAGTAAGGAGGGGAAGACGGTTGAAAACAAATGAAGTATAACTACTCAGATGGAACGTTATGGTGAGTACATAACTTCTTTATCTGAAGTAGTTGACTTCATTTGCCTTCAACGTGTGGGACAGAGTCACCAGCTACTAACACCTGGATGGCCCTCATGGAAGGATATTCCGGAGCACTGCGGTGCCAAAGAATCCCCTGTTCCTGGATAAGATGTCCAATTTGTAATGTGAAATGAAGGTATGAGATGAGGACCAAGTAGCTGCAGAACAAATATCATCCAGTGACACCCTGGACCAAAAGGCCGCTGAAGTAGCCATAGATCTGGTGGAATGCGCTTTTTTCTGACCTGGAAAGGAAACACCCTTGGCAGCATATGCTCGAATAATGCATTGGGAAATCCAACGAGCAACTGTCACCTTAGAAACTGGTTTTCCTAAAAAGGGTTTTCAGTAAAAAAACAAACAACTAATCAGATTTCCGAAACGCTTTCGTCCTGTGCAAGTAGAATCGCAATTGCCTGTGCACATCCAGCAGATGTAATTTATATTCACCTCTATTCTGAAAATTAGGAAAAAAAACAGGAAGATTGATAGTCTGATTATTATTGGTTTCTGACGCTACTTTAGGAAGAAAAGACAGGTTGGTATGCAGAGAAACCCTGTCCTTATGAAAAATTATGTAAGAAACTTTGATGGATAGTGCTTGAAGTTCCGACAATCTCCTGGCAGACGTAATGGCGACAAAAAAGACAGTCTTCCAAGATAGATACTACAAATCTACCAAATCTGGAGGTTCGAAAGGAGGGAAGACTAAAGCCTGAAGCACGAAAAGTAAAGTCCCACGGGGCATAGGATCCTTCACCGGGGGTCTTAGAAGAAAGTTAGCTTTAGGGAAGGTCTTGCAAAGTTTAGAAGAGGCTAATAAAGTCATGATTTCTCCCATGTGAAAATTAGAAATTGCGGCCAGCTGGACTTTGACAGTGTAGGAACTGGCACCTTGCTGAAAAATCCCTGCCAAAAACTCTAATACTGTGGACACAGGAGCAGTAAAAGGGTCCAATGCCCATTGCGAAGACCATATGGAGAACCGTTTCCACTTGCTACGGTAAATCCATCTGGTGGAAGATTTGTGAGCCGCCACCAAAATGGTTTTAACAGGAGATGATAAACCGGGAGTCCTCATAATCAGGGGGAACTATAGCAGCCAAGCAGTGAGTTTCAGACTGCCCAGGTTTGGGTGAGGAATCCCCGAGGGATGAGAAATAAGATCTGGAACTGGATCCAAGTTCCATGGTGGAACTACTAGGTGAGACCAAAGGAAGGGAAACCAGACTTAGCAAGGCCAGAATGGTGCAATAAGGATCACAGTGTTCCCCAGCCTGCGAGCTTTCTGAAGAAACTTTGAGATGAGGGGCAGCGGGGGATAGGCATAAAGAAGACCAGGAGGCCAAGCATGAATCAGTGCATCTCTGGGGGATTCCCCCTGAGAGGGGTTCAGAGTGAAAAACTCACTGCATTTTGCATTGGAAGGAGATGCAAACAGATCGCAGCAAGAACAACCCCACTTTTGAAAGATGTTCCACCACTGAAGGATTCAGAGACCACTCGTAAGGCATCAGGATAGATCTGCTGAGCCTGTGCGCTACAATGTTGGACTGTCCTGGGATGTACGTTGCCACCAGAAAATGGCTGGTGGAGATTGCTCATTCCCACACTCTCGTGGCTTCACAACAAAGGGGGTAAGATCTGGTTCCTCCTTGTTTGTTGATATACCAGACTACTGACATACTGACTACTGACATAGGTCTGAACCACAATCGTCCCTAGAGGAAGATGGGCATGAAGGGCCTGTAATACAAGAAGAACTGCCCTGATCTCCAGGACGTTGATATGCAAACTGGTCTCGGATGGGGACCACGTGCCTTGGATTGTCCTTCCCGAGCAATACCCCCCCACCCTAGCTGGGAGGCGTTCGTGGTCACTGTGGTTTTGGGAAAGGACAGAAGAAAGGGACATTCCCTGACAAGGTCCGGGGAATGAATCCACCACCGAAGAGAGTCCCTGCAGACTCGGGAAATACAGAGCAGATGAGACAAGGGTGGAGCTAATAGAGACCATTAGACTGCTAGCGTCCATTGAAGAATCCGCATGTGAAGTCATGTAAGGGGCAATAGGTTGATTGTAGCCACTACAGACCCCAACGCCCTCAGAACTGTCTCTGCTGTTGGAACCTGGGCTTGACGGACATACAAGACATGTAATTTTACACTGTGTACCCTGTCTGGGATGAGGAAAACTTTCATTTAGATAGTGTCCAACCGAGCACCAATGAAGTCTAGGATCTGAACAGGGGCCAGAGACTTGTTGAGATTGATGGTGATGCCCAGTCTTTTCTCTAGTATGAGGAAATAATCCCTGGCTTGGCATAGCAGATGTTTGGTGGGGGCAGCAAACAGCCAAATGTCCAGGTAAAGGAAGACCTGAATACCATGATGCCTCAGGTGAGCCGCTACTACTGTCATCACCTTGGTGAACACCCTAGGGGCTGTGGTGAGACCAATGGGAAGGGCTCTGAATAGATAATGATTGGCTCCCAGTCAGAAGTGGAGAAACCTCAGACAGCTCCTTGTCCATCTTGATGTGATAGTATGCGTCCTGGAGGTCGATCGAGCACATCCAATCTTTCACCTGCAGGTAGGCCAGGATTTAGTGAAGAGTGACCATCCGGAAGTTCGCCTTGGCTACTAACAGGTTCAAGGTGGAGAGATCCAGAATGGGTCTTAGCCCCCCCCGTTTTCACTGGCACTAAAAAGAACCTGGAATAAATGCCTGATCCGGATTGGTCTAGGGGGACGGGTTGGATGACTCGCTTTCTTAGCAGCTTGTCTATCGCTTGAGCTGCTTTCTCCCTTTGCGCGGGTGGAATGTCTGGGAGGTGATTTGGTGGGAGAGGTGGTTCGATGAACGGGATGGAATAACCTCTGGATATAATTTGCAACACCCAACTATATACTGTTATGGACTCCCATGCCACTGGATGTAGTGACAGGTGATTCCCAACTGCCTCCAGAAATGAGCAGTTGGGGGCTGCTGCGTGGGTCTGTCCAAGAACAGTTTGATAGACCCGAAGTTTCTCGGACCTCCTCTGCCTCAAGGACGGCATCTATCATAACCCCCTCTGCCTCTGGGGGAAGATGAGTCCTGAGTGTCCCGGGAAAATGCCAGAGACTTCCGGAACCACATCTTCTTCATGCCAAGCTGATTCCTAGAGAAGGATCTTTGAGGGGAGGAGAAGTGGATACCAACGGCAAACAGTGTCTTCCCGTCCTTCTCATTCTGGACCAAGGTCTCTCAAACTGACTTCCCAAACAGGGAAGAACCGTCATATGGGACATTTGCAAATGATGCCTTAAAGGGTTCGGAGAATTGGCAAAGGTGGAGCCAGGCATGGCACCTCATAGCAATGCCAGAACTAGCCGTGCTCGCAGCTCCCTCTGTGGCATGGGAGAGAAGACGCATGGATGTATTAGCTACTGCCTTGAGATTGGCCATCCAAGCAGAGAACGTCTTCTTGCCTGCCGTCGACATGGACTCTGGAGTTGACTCAGCGATTTCCTTGACCAAGTCTCACTGCAGCCAGATAACGTGTGCCATATAGATCAGTGCTCTTATGGAAAAAGGTCACTGAAGTGTACACCCGCTTCCCTAGATGGTCCATAGTCCTTGATTCCCGTTCAGGAGGATAGACTGTAGAGCTCTCCAGCGTGAGTTCTTTCTTTGTGGTGGTACTTAGGGATGGGCTCCATGGTGTCCGGTTCCTTCCATGCCCAAGATGTTATAATGTCCACAAGCAGATCCGTGGGAGGGGACACCCAGGAAGTAGATGGGCCCATGCCGAATGCCTCGAGGAACACTGACTCATCCGAGGTCAGTTTTTGGGCAGACCACCCCCTCCCCCGGTGAAGGAGTTCCATGATGTCTCTAAAGGAGACATCCTTGGGGGGTGATCAGGGAACCTTCCCCTTCCTCCAAGTCAGTGTCTTTGGTAAGGGACTTCTGGGGAGGACTTGCAAACCTCTTGCTGCTCCCTCAGGGGAGCTTCCTGAGGCAAACAGAGCACAGGCTGTCCCTGAGATGGCAGGATGGTTGGGGCCATACCCAAAACAGACGGAGTCGGGGTGGAGTCCAAGGACAAGATGGTCAAAGGCCTCGACGCACTCGATAGAACCCTCTTCACCACGTCAAAGGCCGAAGGGTAGCAGACATCCTGTAAAGTGCCAGTAGGAGTTGTCCCCCACTGACCCGATGGGGGAGTCAGAGCCGAGACTCCAGGAGCCGAGATGCCTTGGGGAGGACTGCGCTTTGACCACTCAGAGCCGACAGCAACCCCTCGGAGTCAACTCTGGTCAGATCCAACACACCCAAGGCAATGGCCAGTGTCGAAGTACAAGGTACCATCCGCGCTGACACTCCGGCCCCGAAGGTCCTTGGATCCAAATGCTCCAAAACTGAAGGTTGGATCAGAGACAGAGTTATTGGAGTAAAGAAGGACTGCGAGCTCACCGCTCTTGACGAAGAGGGGGCAGGCAAGAGTCCCATATGGATTTGGGTGCGGATAAACTTCCACATCATCCTAGCCATCTCTGCTTCGCTCAGGCTCTGAGATGAACGGGAGGAGGAGGAGGCCACCAACATCAGCTGGGAGTGCCAATCAGGGTAGGCTCGAACAGGTGACGAGATCCAGGACTCCTCCGACTCAGGAGAAAACCTGGGAGAGTGTAGAAGGGGAGAACCTGACCTGGTTGGAGGCTTGAATTTCAGCGAAGGCCCTGCCGGAACCGAGCCGTCAGGTGACTGCTTCTTTGGCCTATCTTTTGTGCTGCTTCTCTCCTTCAGTGGACCTCTTGGCAAGAGTTTGAGTCCCAGAGGCCTGGGAAGGAGAAGAAGCTGAAGCCGTGGTAGAAGCCGGGGGTGCAGGGGGCTGCCATCCCCTAGGAGGGAGGTAATCCCTTTAGGATAAACTTATCCCTCCTTCCTTAAGGGCCCGCGGGTTAAACCCTGCACAGATAGGACAGGGAGTAAGCAGGTGAGCAGCACCCAGGCATACCATCCACAGAGTGTGGCCATCGGCTGGGGGCAGCTTATGGCCACACTCTGTGCACTTCCTAAACCTTGGTTTTGGGGTATCGGACATACTCCCAACCAGCTATCAGAACAAACAGATACACACATAGACAGAAAAACTAGGAGAGGACGAAAAGGGAAAAAAAATTTTTTTTTTAAACCGACAACCAAATGCAGCTAGGGAAGGTTGGATAGATAGGGAATAGAAATCTCTAAGATAGATAGAGAAAGAGACCCAAAAAGCAACTCACTTACCCAAAAGACACTCAGAGCTCAGATCACGATGCTAGCTGTTTCGGTGGCAAACGAGATCTGAAGGGAGGAAAGAGACAGGGGGCGTTATGGGTAAGGGGAGGAGCTTGGAGATCGGATCAGATGCTGGATATGCATCCGTGTTGGATTTGATTAGGATCCATAACCCACAGGCTGAAGACAAAATGAAGTCAACTACTTCAGATCAAAAGTCCTCACTCAATCATTTTTCTATTCAATATCCTGGACATTTTCAGACAGTGAAAAATCTTTTTTCTCTTACTATTAAATCCAAAACTGATAGGATCAAGAACCTAAACCAAGCCCTGAGCTAAGCCCAATAAATCCCTCTTGTCCAAAGTAACTGAAAAATCTATGATAAATGCCTTACTTTTTGCTTCTTTTTGTCAGGAATTCCTACTTTTGACAGGCAAAACAGCCTTAGTTACAAGCATTTTATTCTAGCTGGGCAGAGGGATGTTCCTTGCACCTTCCTCCATGACCAATAACGGTGGCTCTCCCCTGCCCATGTAGGACACTCCAACGGTACCAGATAACAAGTCTACCCCCACTCCATGGTGGCTACAGGAACTACAACAGAGGGATTCAAGGAAATTAATGAATGGTCTGAGGAACAAGTAATGGCCACAACAGAGTTACCACTCTGCTTTAAAGCCAATTTAGTCACCTGCAGCAGGGGCAAAAGGCTGTCTGAATATGTTTTTCTTTTTGTGACTGGAAGAGGGGGGAATGGGGAATCTAGTAGGTTGTTCCATGGTGAAATCAAAAAAGTTACTTGAATCCTGAAGTATTGTAAGATGCGACATTGGTTCGAATGGATATGACAAGAAGCAACTATATTAAAGATCAACCTGCCAAACATTAGTGTATGCATGTAACACCAAAGCTGAAACTAGACATATAAAAAAAGCTGCTATACATAACAGGCAGGAATAAGAATGCCTTATCAGTAATGGCAACACTTTCAATATTGTCTTTTTTAATGTGAAGATTATGTTGGCATGTATTTATATTCCGCCTAAAACTGCTACTGTGGAGCTTAAGAAATTTCTGGGAGAAATTATCAGCTTTCATCAGGGAATATTACTTATAGGTGGGGAATGGAATATGATTTGTAACATTAAGGATGTGTCTTGCGGGTCTAGAAGGGAAAATATCAAAGAAAGTAGATTTTGTATTAAAATATTTTCCATGTTAGGTGTGAATTCAGTAGTAGGTGTTCAAAGAGAATTTACATATTATTCTCCAAGTTACAAAAACTAGGCTAGGCTAAACAGAAACATGCACTTAATTGAAAGTTTTGATACACATCCAATAACAATTTCGGATCACTAATCAATAACAGCTAAAATAAAAATACAGGATAATGACATAAAATTGAGACACTGGTACTTCATCGCCTATCTGTTAAACAGAGAGGAACTCAAGAAATGGGTAGTGCAAATTATTAGGGAGTTATGTGAGAAGGTAGAAATTTCTTCAGAAAGATATAGCTAGGGAGTGGGATAAAATGAAAGTAGAGTTTAAAATACGGTAGAAATAAAAGAAAAAGAGATATGGTTAAGAAGTAACATGAATTATTTATAGGGACTGACAAAGATTAAAGTATTGCAGAATAGGGGAAATTTCACAGAACAAGAAAAGCAGAGTGCGAAAGAGAAAATAAGGGACCACCTCAATAATATGCATGAGTTTAGAAAGACTGCTGTTAAGCAAAAATTTTGATAATAACTCCAGTGTACAAAAGATTTCAGCACACCAACTCAAGCAATAGAAAGTAGAAAGGATTGTTGGCAAGCATGGGGAGCCTATACAAAGGAAACAGCTAGAGATCCTGTACAGGTATTAGAAATATTTTGGAAATTTTATGAAAATCTGTATAAAGCAGAGAAATGTGGAAGTCAAGGAAAAAGTACAAATGAAGTGTTTGTGGAATAATTAAATATGCCATGGTTAGAGATAGATGAAGCCCAGTTACTAACAGGAAAGGAGGAATATAAGATAAAAATGGTGATGTATAACCAATATACAGGAAAGTCTCCTGGAGCAGATGGTACTCATGTGGAAGTTTGGAAGCAAGGCGGGAAGAAAGTAATAAAGACCTGGAAGGTTTTGTTTAAAAGTATTTTAAAAAGTGGAGAAGCACCAACATCCTGGAAGAAAGCTGTGATAGCTGTAATACCTAAATATAGTAAAGACCCATCAGATCCAGCTTCATATAGGCCCATTTCAACTCTAAGTCAATTGTTTATGTCTATAATGGCTAAAAGAGTAGTAAAGGTGATGTCAAAATTGATAGATACAGTCAATGTGGTTTTGTGAAGAGGAGGCAAACATCTGACAACATTAACAGAACAATGATAGGGAAGCAGAATGTAAGAAAATACTACCGTTGTTGTTGGTGGGTCTTGATGCAGTGACAGCATTTTACAGAGTAAGCTGGATTTTATGAGTAGAGCAATGGAAGCATGTGCATTCCCTGACAAAATAATAAGGTTAATTAGGAAGATATATGAGAGGTATACTGCGGTGGTGGTGCTGCGGTAGTGTTGTCGCCTCATAGCAAGACGTTGTCCCGTTCGATTCTCAGCTAGAGCGTGTTCTGTGTGGAGGCATACGTGAATGAGGCGTGCCTTCGCTTAAGGTTGTGCACCAGGGCTGGTAACCCGGTACGTAAAAATCCACTACCAATCATTAGCGGACCGGAGTTCCACTGTGGCGAGCCCTAACCGGGAAAAGCCGAAAAACACAAACAGGAAGATATATGAGAGATCGGAGATGAAAATTAAAGTGGGGGATTCCTCTCTCATAAGTTCTGTTTTGTACAAAGGAGCCAGGCAGGTGTGCCCTCTTTCCCCTTTGTTATTTGCATTATATTTAAAACCAGTAGCATAGGAAAATAAGGAACTCACAAATTCAAAGATATAACTATTATGTTAATCAAGAAAAGCTGACTTTATTTGCAGATTTTATTTTGTACCTGACAAAACCAGAGAAGGACATTTGATTGTTCTGGAACATTCTGAGACAGTTTTGTGTCTTTTCAAGATGCAAAATTAATGAAGACAGAACATATGCATGTAAACTATGCAACCATACACAAACTGGTTCAGCAATATCCTTATTTATGGGGACATGATAAAATTAAGTGCTTAGGAGTATGGGTTAAAAAGGATTCTGTTGTGGCACCTAAGGATATATGGGAAGAGACTAAACAAAAGATAAAAACTGAAAAATGGCAAGATAAAAGCAGTGAAAATGGTTTTAGTCCTTTCAGTTTTATACAGAGGTCAGTTATATTTTTATCAATCAGAAGAAAAGTTGTAGATAGCAATTAATACAGAGTTGAAGGGTTTACCTGGGATGGGAGAGGGCATGTGTCAAGGGGGATAAGATTATCCATCCAGTAGAACAAGGTGGTTTGTGATTACCTGACTTGAAGGGGTATTTCAAAGCTACACATTTAAGGCTCATATACATAGCACAAGCAGAAAGCTATAACTCAAAGTGGAGAGGAATAATGAAAAAAAAAACGGGAAAAGCTGGGAAATAAGGACAGACTGGGATTTTGGATTCAGATCCTTAAGGAGAATAACAGTAACTATGCAGTGTATTACATTCATAAAGTAGCAGAAAGTATTCTAAGAACTAAGCCAACATGGAGATGGAGAAAGGAGGCCCAAAGATAGGGATGACTGCAATCATGGGTACAGAGAATAGACAAGGGGGGGGGGGGTGAAATTTACTGGAGAAAACTGGCAAATGAACCAAAGTATTAGGAGCAAATAATTAGACAAGGAAAGGCAATAGAATGGGAAGAGGTCATAGGTTCATAAGTTGGTACTAGGCTATCGGACCCAGGGCCTATACAAGCCTACCCATAACAATTCCCTGGCTATTTCTTCCCACAATATCTACTTCCCTGGACCCCTGTCTAGTAGGGCGACTGGTGTGATCCTCGGGGTAAATTTCCTATCTCCCATCCAATCTTCAAGGTTCCTTTTAAAGAGGGCTAAAGAGGCGCTCTGCTTGACATGTATGGGCAGTCTATTCCAGAGTCTGGGGTGTCTCTGGGTCAGGAACCTATCCCTCCAGCATGTTTTGTTCATTTAGATCCCTGGAGCATGTGGCTCTGAGGGATTGGGATTTCTTTAAGTGTAGCATATCCAACAGCTCTGGGTTTGACATGGCCTTGTATGTTAAGCAGAGATCACCTCTGAGTAGACGATATGCGACAGAGTATAGCTGGAGTTTTTTTAGATGGTCAGCACAGGGCATCTGCTTTAGCCCTATGATTCTTTTAGTGAGGTATTTCTGCTGTCTTTTCAGTTGTTGCAGATGTCTTGAGAGGTACATACCAAATGAGGCATTGTAATCTATAATGGGTCTAATGAGGGATGAGTACAGTGGGACAACGACCTCCTTTTTTCTGGATGAAAAGCCCTTAGTGATGAGGTGTGCCACATAGAAGGATTTCCTGACTGTTGTGGAGATGTGGTTATCAAAGGTGAGGTCAATAATTCATTTGGATTGCAGGCTACAGATTGATTTCCTTATCAAAGATTGGTATAATATATGCAAAGAGAAAGTAATAGAGGGATACTAAGTGAAATATAGCACTAGTAGAGTTTTCAATAAAATCTAGAAGAGAAGTTGCTGTTAAAAAGAGATAGTTAGCAGGGCATATAAAATATTGCATGACAAATAATCTCAATCCCTTAGAGCCACATGCTCCAGGGATCTAAACCTTGTCATCACAATGAACAAAACATGCTAGAGGGATAGGTTCCTGACCCAGAGACTCCCCATACTGTGGAACAGACTGCCCATACATGTCAAGCAGAGCGCTTCCTTGGCCCTCTTCAAAAGAACCTTGACGATTGGATGGGATATAGGAAATTCACCCCGGGGATCTCGTCAGTCGCCCTGCTAGACAGGGGTCCAGGGAAGTAAATATTGTGGGAAGAAATATACAAGGAATTGTTATGGCTAGGCTCGTATACACCCTAGGGCCAATAGCCTAGTACCAACCTATGAACTATAGGAATCAATCCGAAGAGGTGGCTTGGGAAAAGAGATTGGATAAACAATTCTCGAAGAAACAATGCAAGGATATTGGTATGTCTCCCAAATATGCTACAAAGTTTAGAAGAGTTTGAATCTTTGCTTGGAAGTGTTTGCATAGGTATTTTATACCCAGAGCAGTCTCCAAAGAATTTTCCTCAGGTAAATTGCAAATGTTGGAGGTGTCATAGGGAAGAAACAGGTAAGTGGAAATGTATTTTTTAAGAATGTATTGAGTTGGCAGACTTTAAGAATTTTCTGTAGACTACTCTGTCAGAAACACTGGCTGAGCAAATTGGTGTAACTAAGATAATGATTTTTGTGAGCTGCGATACAGAATTCAAATTGCCTAGGCATAGTAATGTCTTGCTGAGTTTAATTCTGGTGGCTGCCAAAAAAGCAATTTCTAGAAAATGGAAATCAAAGTCTAAACCAACAGTACTAGAAGAAGCGGATACAGTAACAGAGATAAAAGAACTGCAGGTGGGATCTTTAGAAAAGGGTAGGAGCAAATGACGCAGAAAGCATGGGGATTCTGGGAACAATACATGCAGAATAATGTTTTGGAGGAGGAACCAGGTTTAATAGAAGGCATGAATTGAATGAGCTATGTACCATTTGACTGACAATGATTGTACAGAAGATTATATGAGATGTATAATGTTTGCAATTGAAAATATCTCAGTATGGTTTGTTTTAATTTATATAACTGTATGATTGCCTACATCGTAAATGGTAATTCAATAAAGATGTTTCTTGTTTAAAAAAACATTGGTGGTAAAGAAAAACTTCCTTTTTATGATACAACATTAGCTTGCACATACAATAATCCTACTAAAACAAAACTTAAAACACAAAATCAAAAATATGAAAAAAGCACATTCTCCAAAAGCAAGTCCACATTCAACAACAACACACACACAGCCAAATATAACCATCACAAAAAAAAAAAAGAAAGAAAAAGAAAAAAAGGAAAATACTCCACCTGCGTAAAAACACATTAATCATTCCCAAACAGAAATTCACGCAAAATGCATCTATATATTACAAAAAAAAAAAAAAAACAAATGATTCAGTTAAAGAAATGACAGTATCCTAAGAATGTTTACCCAGTATAACATGACCCAGCAAAGCTCAAGGAAATGTAGGAAAACCACCTTAAAACAGTTCATTGTCAAAGACTGAATTCTACTTTTTTAACACAGACGTTTGTTGTTTTCATATCATTTGAAAAGAAACTGTCTAACTTTGATTTCTTTTATTCATTACTGCTTACATTTTCTTCTACATCTTCATAGTTTTTAGTTATCCACTGCTTTATCTTTGTTTTCTGTGTGAGTTAATACTCTTCCAGGGTAGTGGTGGAGCCTGAAACGTTGGCCACATAACTGTATTCACTACAATTTGTCTAGCAAATGTATACATACTGACAAAAGAAGCTGCATTTCTGCTTCTGCTGACACTTAACAGAATGTGGCATTTCATCAAATGTAGTACTTTTGAGTGAAATATTATTAAGGTAAAAGCATACAGTAATGTTTTGATTACATATTTTAAATGTACTAAATTTGTCACTGCTCAGTGTTGTCACTATGTGTGAAAAACTGAGGGGCTGCCAGCCCAGTCAGATAGAATGTTGTAGATAATTCTATGTCATTTGCAAATATTAATATAATCCACAGGCTTGTTTTACAAATGTAAAGAGAACTATATGTTATGATTAAACTATATGTTGTACTGAACTTCAAAAATGTAACCATAGTGCACCCTGCTGGAGGAAAGCTGATAAGTAAAACATTTTTTGACTGATCTCAAGCTCGAATACAGGATGTCTGGGCTTGGAAATTCTTTGTTTTGTTCAAAAGACATAGATAATTACTAGGTTTCATATGTAAAAGTGTTACTGCTGTGGCTTCCTGGCAGGGCAGCTTACAAAGAATTGTAAATTTTGAGTTTCTGTTAGCCTGGGAACTAAAGGAGAAGTGATAAAAATGATGTAATCTGAGATGAGTCTGCAGTACTGTGCATTATCAATTTAAGACTTTCTCAGAGAGAAAGATTGAGCATTTTGCATCTTGTCTTGGATCTAGTAAGAACATCCACTCAGCGGTACTTGCTTGCTCTGTATGTAAATAGTATTTGGGTCTATATTATTACAGAGAAAATTTAACTTGTCGAATACCGGAATGTCGACAGCTAAACAGCGAAAGCTTAAAACCGCGAATGGTCAGTTCAGCAAATTTTTTCATAGGGAAAAAATTTGTTTGGCCTTTATCTGAAACTTGCCCATTTCCCCAATGTAGAGCAATCTCAGAGTTGGTATATTTAGTTAGGGGGTGTGTGGGGGGCACAGCCCCCCACATCGGGAGGGGTGTGGGTGGCAATGCCTCCCACTTAATTAGGGTTTAAAAGTTTGTTTTAGTGTCCGACAGCCAAGTTAAGTTTTTCCCTATGGAAAACTTTGCAGAAGGGGCCATTCGCGGTTTTAAGATTTTGCTGTTTAGTTGTTGACATGTGGATATTCGACAACCTAAACGGTCGATTTTATAATATAAACCTTAGTATTTAGAACAGTGATTTCTCTTAGAGTTAGATAGGAATTTAGCCAGATTAGCTGTTTTCTATAGGGCAGTCATGGTGGTGCAGCGGTTAGTATTGTTGCCTCACAGCAAGAGGTTCTCCGGTTTGATTCTCGGCTGGGGTGCCTTTTGTGAGGAGTTTGCATGTCCTCCCTGTGGTCGTGTGGGTTTCCTCCGGGTGCTCCGGTTTCCTCCCACATCCCAAAGACATGCTCTAGGTAGACTGGACATTCTAAATTGGCCCTAGGCTTGAGTGCGTGTGTGTGTGTGCCTTCTGTGGAAGGTTGGGCGTCGGGCTGGCAACTGGACACTGTAAAACTCTACTGCCAATCATGAGCGGACAGGTGAGCCGCTGTGGTGACCCCTAACCTGGAAAAGTCGAAAGAAGAAGAAGTCTAGCTGTTTTCTATATTTGTCAGACTATCCTACAATACTGTTTTAGAGCATTTCCTGTGATTTCAGAACTCTGTAATGTCATTGTGTTGAAGTAATAAGTATTGTCTTGCATTTTTGGTATTTATTATTAAATATTTTTAAACCTTTCAACTGTGGCTGTTTTCTGTAGAGATAATTTAAGCTGTAGATTACTTGCATGAATTTGGTGATACTGTACAATGCCACTCCAACAGCCTTGCTGTTCGTCACCCTTACTGATTGGATAACAATATTATTGCACAGTAAAATTTGACACCCTTTGGTAAGGGCCTTATTAGTAGCTGATAAATAGTGGTCGGTGGCAGTGATTTCTACCTTCTAGTCTGGAAAGAAGGGGGCATAGATGGAGAACCTGTGCCAGCCTTCCCCAGGAGTGTCTGTGTGTTTGTATATAACTCATATCTCAAAGTGTGTGTGTGTGTGTGTGTGTGTGTGTGTGTGTGTGTGTGTGTGTGTGTGTGTGTGTGTGTGAGTGTCAGCTACTTGGGCAGGGACACAAAGCACTGGTTGGACAGAGAGGGTGCTGGAGGTTTTGGTTTGACCACTAGGCTGAGATCTGTACCCTATAGTTGTGCCAGTGGGGATTCTTATTGGGGATCTTAGTCAGGAAGAGCAGGCAATCATGTCAGCAGAGGAGTATGGCAAGCTGACAAGGGGCCAGGTGGGTGAGATGTGCCAGACTAAAGGACTGGTGCATGCAAATCTGGCTAAAGCAGACATGACTGCAGCTTTGGTGCCAACTGCATCAGAAAACAGCAACCAGGAGGACGATCAGACTGGCCATGGAGATGTACAACACTCAGAGAATGGACAGCTAAACCTTTCTGCAGAGGACTTAAAAATCCATCTGGAGCTAAAGAGACTTGAGTTGGAGGCCAGGCATTTGGAAATAGAAGCTGAGGAGAGGCAGAGGCAACATGAAAAGGAGATGCTGACTCTTCGCCAGAGTCAAGGAGGTAATGGGGAAGGGAGTAACCGGACCCCAGAAGCACAAAAGGTCAGTAAATTTCTTTCACAGTTTACAGAGGGGGATAATTTTGATAGTTTCATGCATATGTTTGAGAGGGTATGTAAACAGTATGATGTTGACCAAAGGCTCTGGGTATGGTTCCTGACCCCCTTAACTCCATGCTAAACCTGTAACTGTGCTGTCTAAACTATCTGATCGTGAATTTTTTGATTATACTGCTGCTAAGAATTGTTTGCTAGAATTTTTTAAGCTAACACCTGAAGCTTACAGGAAAAGATTTCATGAGCATAGACGCAAGGCAGATGAAAGCGTGTGTGAATATGTTGCTGAACTGAGCATTTACTTTCATAGGTGGGTGAGTGGATGTCAGGTCACCACTTTTGAAGGGCTGGCAGACCTTTTAGTGAGGGAACAAGCCCTTAGCACTTTGCCTGAGGACATCAGGATCAGGTTAGCTGATAGACAATTTGCTACTTCAGATGAGTTGGGGAAGAAGGGAGACCTATACCTAGCAAGCAAGGCATCACTACACAGGAAAGGGACACCCAGTGCTGCTCATGGGTCTAAAGGAACCCATGTTGGGCAGCCCGGACTGCCCCAACAAAATTTGCCAGTAGCAGCGGAAGCCACTAGTCCTGGTACATGTCCAGGACCTAGGGTTAAATGTTCTGAATGCAACCAGTGGGGCTATGTAGCATATAGATGTCCATGGAGGCAAGGTGGGGAACAAAAGGTGAGGGAGCCAGTAAGTGGGAAGGACAAAATGCCAACAGTAAGTTGTCTTGAGACAACAAGGGTACCAAACTACCACAAGAGGTTATATCCTATCATACTGAATGGCAAAGAGGCCATTGCTAAGACAGACACCGCCTCTAACATAACCCTTGTGAAGCCTGCAATGGTTACAGAGGAGCACTACTTGCCTGGGCAGTCTACTCCAGTCAGAAGTTTAGGAGGGACCCTATTCCAAATACCTTTGGGGGGGTGAAAAAAGAATCCAGTAAGTGGGTGTGTTTGAGGATATCCCTATATATGTCCTGAAAGGGAATGATTTTGATAACGCAGTACCACGTGCTCATGCAGTTACATGCAGTCAGGCTTGGAGACAAGCATGTGGGTCTGGTAGCCTGGGGAAGACCCAGACAGACTGCACACTTGCAGCCAGGACTAGTGAGGTGGTTACTTCAGGGAGGGAGCTACCCTGTAGCAGTAAGACTGAAGGTGAGCCACAGCTGCTTGTGGATACTGATGTTCCCCTGGATAGAGTGACTGCAAGTGTAGAGGTGAGCAGTAGTACCCAGGTTGACAGTGAGGCACTGCTGTCAGATGATACTAGACTTCCTGTGGAAGGGGAGCTGCGGAGGGTTACAAGAGAGAGTTGAGACAGGCTCCCTACATTACAAGACCTGAGGCAGGTAGCTAGTGAGTCACCTGATTTTCAAGAGAAGGGGGGATCTGTATACTGGGACAAAAGGTTATTGTATAGAGAGTAGACCCCTGAGGGAGGGCTAGAAGGTGAGAGAATACAGCAGTTGTTAGTGCTTACAGCCTAACTTCTGGCACTTCTAGCCATAGTCCATGATATTCCCTTTGCAGGTTATATTGGCATAAAATGTATAAAGAGACGTATTATGCAGAACTTTTATTGGCCTGGGATTTCCAGAGATGTAACAGGGTACTGCAGGACCTGTCAGCAATGCCAAAAGGTAGGCAAGGCAGGAGGACAAGGTGAAAGCTCCTTTGATGCCTTTGCCTCTGATTGAGGAGCCATTTCAGATGGTAGCTATGGGTATTGTGGGGTCTCTGAGTACCTCAAGTTCCACAGGGAAAAAGTATATCCTAGTGGTAGTAGATTATGCTACAAGATACCCTGACACAGTGGCTTTGTCCTCCATTGAGGCCTAAAAGGTGGCAAATGCTTTGTTAGAGATTTTCAGCAGGGTAGACTTCCCAGAAGAAATACTGACTGACAGAGGTATCAATTTCATGTCAGACTTGCTGGCTTGTCTGTGGAAGTACTGTGAGGTGAAGCACCTAAAGACAGCCCCCTACCATCCCCAGACTAATGGTCTTGTTGAGAGGTTAAACTCTACACTCAAGTCCATGCTACGAGCATTTCCAGACCAGTGTAAGACGGAATGGGACAAGTCCCATCTGTTGTTGGCTTACAGAAAGGTTCCCCAGGAATCCACAGGTTTTTCACCCTTTAAATTGTTGTATGGGCATAGGGTGAGAGGGCCACTCCAATATCCTTGCTGTTCATCACACTTACTAATTGGATAATAATGACATTACACAGTGAAACTGGTCACCCTTTGGGAAGGGCCTTATAGTAGCTGATAGCAGTGGCTGGTGGCATTCAGTACTACCTTATAGTCTGGGCAGAAAGGGGGCATAGTTGGAGAACTTGTGCCAGCCTTCCCCAGGAGTGTCTGTGTGTTTGTATATAACTCATATTTCAAAGTGTGTGTGTGTCAGCTTCTTGGGCAGGGACACGAAGCACTGGTTGGACAGAGAGGATGCTGGAGGTTTTGGCTTTACCACTTGGCTGAGATCTGTACCCTATAGCTGTGCCAGTGGGGAGTCTTACTGAGGATCAGGAGAGAAAGGGAGAAACCAGCCCCAGACTGACTGTGATCTCTGTGTGTTCTTAAGGGAAATTGTACTTTACTGTGTGTGTACTTGTTATCCTTCCAATGTGCATGCCTCACTGGTGTTAAATTGTACTTTACTGTGTGTGTACTTGTTATCCTTCCAATGTGCACACCCATCACTGGTGTTAAATTGTACTTTACTGTGTGTGTACTTGTTATCCTTCCAATGTGCACGCCCCTCACTGGTGTTAAATTGTACTTTACTGTGTGTGTACTTGTTATCCTTCCAATGTGCACGCCCCTCACTGGTGTTAAATTGTACTTTACTGTGTGTGTACTTGTTATCCTTCCCAATGTGCACACCCATCACTGGTGCTAGTGGTGAGGATGGAGGCTCCTGGGCCAGTGCATGGGCATCACAGTATGAAACTGCTCCCTTACAGCTGAAGCTAAGCAAATTCAAAATTTGTATATTTAGAGACATAGTAGTATATGGAGTGCAACCCTTTGCCTTTCCAAAAGTACCTTTTTATGCCAACAATTTTGTTTTGTCAGTATGTTTCCCTCAGTGATTTGGAACATGGTTTTAGGAAAGTAAATAATTTGCCAGTTATGCAACACTTAGATATTTATCTAAAATAAATATTTACATATACTTATCAAAACTGGATATGCTACTATATAAAGGATTATGATCAATTCACCAAACGTAACCAAGCTTATATGTGTGTTTGAAATGGATTCCGAGAAATTTATTTTGAGAATACATAAGAAACTGAAGTCAGGACTGATGATATGAATATAATTCTTTTGCAGTAGACAGAGCTTTTAGGTAAATAAGTTTTGGTGTAGGAAGATGATGTATCATGAAGATTACAGCATTCTTCTCCCATGTCTTCTTTAGCAAATCTAGTCTCATTCATCAGACAAGTCTTATAAAAGATGACAGTAAAAGTGACCTGTACCCTTCATGGCACTATATCTTTCTTCACTTTAACTGCTGCTCATTTCACCTCTGGATTTTAAACCTTTCAGCGGACTGCACTATCCTAAATCCTGACTGCTGTTTGTGTGGCTGCCTGAGGTGTGCTACAGCTTTTGAAGTTATTAGTTGATTTCTCCTCGACTTCTGTGATGACTGCAGTGTGTATGGCAACATGAAGTTCTCCTATAACAAACATTCATATGTAATCACCTTGCTATAACAAAGTTTTATTTTTCTTGATTTTGGACTGTAATAAATGCACTCCATAAAGTAAAAATGTTTAGGAAAGCTGGTTATAACAGGGTAATTATTTTTGTGAATTCCTTTTAATAAATACTGACCTTGACCTTTGGTGGTTTCATCAAGTATGTGACATCCTTGATTGTCATGTTACTTGGTAGAACAACAGGCTCTGTATTCTTCTCAGGGCAAACAGGTTCACACTCTGCACCTGCACAAAAACATACAAGAAAATAGGGTTAAACGAGCAGATAACTGTAGAAAACCCCCATATTCTGAATGAAAGATTCTAAGCTATTCTGTAATGTGTGCAAAAAAAAGTGAAAGAAAACATTCTCAATATTTGAGGCAAGAAAACATTCTCAATATTTGAGGCAAAACAACATTAAGTGAAAAATGTTATTAGTACATCTGCTAACGCTATATTCAAAAATATACAAACCATTCATTAAGGAGATACTTAAAAAATATTATCAAACCAAAAGTGACTTTCTCATATGGAAAGCCACTTGGAAATTGAATTATACATTCCAAGTTTCAGTTAATATCCTAATTAATGCAATACATTTGTATTTCAATGGAGTTTTCAGGTATAGAACATGTAAATCCCTACATGTATCTGTAAAAGGTAACAAACTTAAATTGCTACAGTAGCTCAAAAGGTAGCACTTGACTTTGATGCCGAAGGCTATGGGTTTTATTCCCACACCAGACAGTTGGATTAATTTTTCCAGTACTGACACTGCAGTGCAGCATAAGGGGCGTGTTGCACTCCTGAGTGTGTCTTCTTTTGGATGAGATGTTAAACTGTGGCCTAATCTGCCTATGTTGATGGTAGCTCAGGTTGTTACAAAAAATCCTGTGGCACCTACTGAAAAGAGTAGCGTTAGCTTTTCAGTACCATGGTTAAATTTCCTTAGTAGTATAAATACAATCTTGGGTCTCCACTGAAAAGAGGCTACTAGCCTAGTGGGACTAAGCTGTTTAACAAAGGATAAATGTTGTTGTCTTTCGGCTTTTTCCAGGTTAGGGGTCGCCACAGCGCAACTCCGGTCCGCTAATGATTGGCAGTAGATTTTGATAAACGTTGAGGTGCCAGCTCGACGTTCATCCTTCAATGAAGGCACGCCCATTTACGCATGTCTTTCGAACACCCACCCAACCGCGGGGAGGACATGCAGACTCCACACAGAAGGCACTCCCTGCACTCCAGCCGAAAATCGAATGGGAGAACTTCTTGCTGTGAGGCAACAACGCTACCGCTGCACCACCGTGGCATTCAACAAAGGATAAATAAATAAATACTTACATACATAAAATCATAAATAAATATGTAAATACATCAATAAATAAATAAAATTAGATGGCACTTCATTAATCACTCAGGCTGTGCTTATGTTGTAGTTAAAGGGTGATCAACTATTTATAGTGTCAAAATTTACAAAGGCCATCAAATTAAGAATGGTTTAGAAATGTAGCTGGTAAATACATATTAACAGATTAAGAAAGAAACATGCAGGTTTATAAATGGATAACTTTACTCTAAGTTAATACAGAGATTAAGAGACGAGCAAAAGTTAATGAGGCTAAAAACAAGTCTTATTTTGAAACTGAGTACTCTAAAACCCAAAGGATTGAAGGGTCTTCATCTCTTTAAATGGACTACACTGCTTCACTGTAAACAGTGTGAACACATCTCAGTTAAATGTTATGTTCACTTTTAAATGTTTCTGTATTTAATGTTTCATTTGTCATTGCCTTACTTCTTTCTACATAACATTGTAATATTTTTCAGTTGTACTGTATAGTTTCTGTGCCTGCATTTCGTCAGTTTAATCAGTGCACTTTCCCAGTAAACAAAAATAAAAATAAATTAAAGTTATGTACTCACCATAACTATGCATCTGTGTTGCCCATTTTCATTCTTCCTCAACGTACTGGTTACTGATCTGACCTTGCATCTGACTCAGATGCATTCTACAGACTTTGAATCCAGCTCCTCACTCTAGCCATATTGCCCTAGCTCATCCCCAATAACTTGATTGAGTTTGCTGACTATAAAGGTCTTACATATAATAGAAAGTAACAGAAGTAAAAACCAGGGCTCAAACCTAGAACTATAGGTTCCAAAAAACTCTATCAGGTCACTCCAAAAGATGACAGGAATGGGGGCAGATGGTGGGGAGTTGAGGAAGAATGAAAATGGATAAGACAGATGCATGGTTATGGTGAGCACATAAATTTAATATCTGATGTTGTCCTTTTCATTCTTCCTCAACATATGGGACAATGTCCCCAGCTATGTAAAACGTGGGTGGCACTCATGGAAATATATTCCGGAGAACCCCTGAACCAAACACAGGTTTGCTTCTTAAAATTATGTCCAGTTTATAATGAATGATAAAGATGTAACAGACCAGGTGACTACTGCACAAATATCATCAACTGAAGTTCTAGACCAGACGGCAGATGAGGTGGCCATCGATTTGTTTGAATGAGCCTTAAGTGTTTTTGGCAAGGAGAAACCATGTTGGAAATATAGCCAGGAAATGCAATTAGTTATCCATTTGGCCAATGTAACTTTAGAGACTGGAGAACCCAGCTAAATAGGAGAAAAGGAAACAAACAGTTGGACCATTTTTTCTGAAATCTTTTCTTCTGTGTAAAAAGACACACAATTGTCTATGTACATCTAAAATATGTAGCATGTATTCTCCTTTATTCGAAAAATTTGGGAAAAGACAGGTAAACAGTTTGATTAATATTTGATTCAGAAGCCTCTTTTAGTAGGAAGGAAGGATTGGTTTGTGGAGAAACTCGATCTTTATGAAAGACAATATAAAGGGCATTGGATGAAAGAGTCTGGAGTTCAGCGATTCTTTTGCCGGATGTAATAGCAACTAAAAAGGACGTTTTCTAAGACAGAAATTTTAAGTCAGTTTTTGCTGAAGGTTCAAAGTGTTGTTGAGTTAAGTCTTGAAGTACTACTGTTTGATGCTAAGGTAATGAAAGATCTTTCACTGGATATCTAAGAAGGAAGTTGCCCTTTAGGAAAGTCTTACACAACTTGGAAGCAGCCAAGCACAAAACATCATCTCACGAGTGAAAATTCAGTATGGCTGCCAATTGTTCTTTGTGGAAAAACTTGCACCTTCTTCAAAGACAGAAGCTAAAAACTCCAGCACAGTAGAAATAGGGGGAGAAAATCAATGTCAGTTTTCAAGGCCCAAACAGGCAATTTTTTCCCTTTACTCTTGTAAATCCTTTTAGTGGAATCTTACTGTGAGGACAAAAGAATATGATGAAATGGGGAAGAAAGCCCGGGCTGTTTAGATATTAATGGAACTGGAGAAACCATGTGGCTAGTTTGTGAGCTGGGAAATTGGGATGTTTCATCCTTGAGAAATGTGACAGAAGGTTTGGACTGGAGTCCAGTATCCATGGAGGATAAAGAAGATGAGACTAAAGGAAGGGGATCTTAGCAAGGCCAAAAGGAGTAATGAGGATGATCAAGCTCTACAACTGACTGGCTTTCTGTAGAAATATTGGAATTAGAGGTACTGGGGGATAGGCATAAACGAGACCAGAGGGCCAAACATGGACTCTCATCTCTCGGTGACCCATCTGCATTTGTTGTTGTGGAGGGAGGCAAAAAAGATTGCAGCATAGTTGGCCCCAATGACAGAAAATTTTCTTTGCCACTGATTGATTAAGAGACCACTCTTGAGGCATTAGAAAGGAACTTCTGAGTTTATCCACTAGAAAGCTGGATTTCCCTGGAATGAGCATTGCCACGAGAAAGAGGTTGGAAGAAATCACCCATTGCCACACTCTCATAGCTTCTTGAGAGAGGGGGTAGGATGGATCGAGTTCCACCTTGTTTGCTGATATACCAGACTGCAGACATGTTTTCTGTTTGAAATGCAATATTTCCCAGAGGGAGAACATCTTGAAATGCCTGCAATGCTAGAAGAACTGTTCTCATCTCTAGGACATTGACATGCAAATTGGTCTGTTGGAGGGACCACATCTCTTGGACTGTCCTTCTCAAAATGTGCCCCCCCACCCCACCCCAGCTGGGAGGTGTCCGAGGTTACTGTGGCCACTGGAGGTGACAGAACAAAGGGGTGGCCTATAAGAGCATTATCCAACTAGATCCACCATTGAAGTTGGTTTATGCATTCCAGAGTGAGTCTGACTGGGTAGGAAACAGACTGTTGAAAAATAACCCCACTGAACAGCTATAGTCCATTGGAGAAAACATATAGTAACATGCCAGTGAGACTAATATTATAGATGCTACCATGGAACCTAGAGCCTGTAGGATAAGTCTGGCAGGGCAATTAGGATGAGAAAGGATTTGTTGAACATGATGCTTGATTGTGGCCACACAATGTGGGGGTAGGGAAGCAATCTGACTTATTGTGTTCGGATGAGCACCAATGAACTCCAGGCTCTGTACTGTTAGTAGGTTTGATATGGAAATGTTAACTGTAATGTCTAGAGATTGGCAAATTTGGAGCAAACAGTCTCTGGACTGTTCTAGGAGATGCTTGGTTGGAGTGGTGAGGGGCCAATTGTCTAACTATGGAAACGCCTGGAATCCTTGCAGTCTCAGATGACCTGCTACAGCTGCCATACACTTGGTAAACACTCTAGGGGTTGTAGTGATTCCAAAGCGCAGGGATCTGAATTGATAGTGAGTGACTCCCAGCCAAAAATGCAAGTGTCTTCAGGAGCATCTGTCTATTTTGATGTGATATGCATCCTGAAGATTGAGTGAGCACATCCAATCTTCCTTATGTAAAAGTGGTAGAGTGGACTGAACCATGACCATTCAGAACTTTGATTTCCTCACATATTGGTTCAGATTGATTAGATCCAAATTGGTCTCAGGTCTCTTGTCTTTTTTTGGTACTAAAAAGAACCTTAAGTTCTGAATCCTCTCTGGTCTAGTGGGACCTCCTGGATAGCTCTTTTGTCCAACAGCTTCTGAATTTATTGAGCTGCAGCTTCTTTCTGTCTGGGTGGAACACTGAAAAGCTTTTTTCTCTTGGGAGAAGGTGTCTGGAAAAATGGTATAAAGTAACCTCTGGATATTATATTTAGCACCCAAGAATCCCCTGTTATAGTAGCCCAGGTTTCTGGGTGTATGGACAAAGGCTCCCTGACTACCACTAGCAGCCAGGCAGCCCTTCAGGGGTGCTGAAAGGGTCTATCTGGAAAAGAATCTCGGAAATCCTGATTTTGTGGGCATCGTCTGCCACAAGGATGGCATCTTCCATTCAAACTCCCTCCTGTACCTCTGAGGGAGTTATCTCCATGTGAATCCTGGAAGGATCCCTGGGATTTAAAGAACAACATTTACTTGCCTCCTCTTTGCTTCATTGAGAAGGATCACTGAGGGGTAGAAAAGTGAATCCCAATGGCAGACAGGGTCCTTCCTTCCTGTTCACTGCAGGAAAGCATTTATTTCACAGACAGGCCAAACAAGGAAGTTCCATCAAAGGGAGCATTGATGAAAGAAGACTTGAAAGGCTATGTAAAATCACATAACCACAACCAGGAATGTCTCCTTACTGCAATGTCTGAATCGTCGGCTCATGAGGTACCTTCTGCTGCATGCAAAATTAGCCTCATGGACACATTCATTATAGATAAAAGAGTGGCCAGCTGTGTGGATGATCTTTAATAATCCTCTGGAGACATGAACTGTGAAGCAGATTTTGACAGCTGCTTGGTTAAATGCCTTTGCAGTCTTGTAAAGTGCACTAAATAGTTCAAAGACCTCAAAGCAAAGGTTGCTGATGCAAATACGTGCTTTCCAAATCTATCTAGTGCTCTTGACTCTCTGTTATTGGGCATGGACAGAGGAGCTCTGTTCTGCTAGCGCATTCTTGGTGGCTGCTGCCACAACCATTGCATTAACAGGGTCTTCTTTGCTGCAGTGGGGTTTTTCTTTTGGAGGGGCTAAAATTTTGTCTGGCTGACATGGAATCGGTTCAGCAGAATCCCGTTCCTTCCATGCCCAGTGATAGACTAGGCTGGTAAGTTCATCGGCTGGGGCAGTCACCCAAGATGTACATGGACTAGAACCAAAAGCTTCCAGGAATGCTGACTCCTCAGGAGAAGGGTTATCTGAGGACTAACCACCTTTCTGCTTAAGGATTTCCAAAGCGTCTCCAAAAGAGATATCATCAGGTGGAGATCGGGGGGACCCTTCTCTTTCATCGAAGTCAGTATCTTTGGTGAATGATTCCAGAGCAGAATTTATGTGCCTCCTTTTGCATGCTCTCTTTTGGTGAACCTCCTAAGTGGCATGTTCTGGATAGGTGTCCAAAGAGAGAATTAGTTCCTCTGTGGGGACCGTCTGGACGCTACTTGGTACTAGCTGTCCCTGTGGAGTACGTCTGATGGGATCAGAGCTGAGAACCAAAGGGGGATAGAGTGTAGGATCTGAGGACGTATGAGAGACTGGATCTCCTGAATGACAGAACATCCTCTCCACAACCTCAAAGGTCAACAGACCAAGGGAAGCCATGGCTGGCTGCACCGGATCTGAGACCTCCAAAGCAGGCAAACCACAACTTTGATCAGATCTGTCTCAAGGAGGGAGTTGGACCCAAGTTATCTTATCACTAAGACTCTGAGAGGCAAGGAAGGCTATGACAACACTGGAGTAGATCTCCACGTATCTGATGCTATTGCTTCTGCTCAGAGACTCATCCTGATCCGAGGGAACAGAAGCAGAACTGGTCAGGGAAACATTCGGGGTAGAAGATGTTATTCTCTTTAGCTACAACAGTGGTACGCTCAGAACTCTTGGATTCTGGGGTTCCAAAACTAAAGCACAAATTGGAGAAGACAATACAATTGTATGGGAGGTGGATGGAAGGCTCATGGATCCAATGGAAGACAGAGACAGTATAAACCCATCTGGATCTGAGCTCTGAGGAACCTTCTCATCATTCTGTCCACTTCCACTTCAGAGTGACCCCTGAAGGACCTGACAGATGGTAGACTGAGGTGTGGAGTGTGTCCTTGGAATCTGCATGAAAGGGAAGTGGTGCCAAGAGATACAGGGTCTATGATGAACTCAGGTGAATGAGTTCTCCACATAGGAGAGTTACACGAGATTGGATCCAATGGTTTCAGATTCCTGGGTTGAACAGGAGGAGTACATGAAATGACTATTGGATCAAAAGCTTAGGATCAATAGATTTCCACTTTGGATCCGATGAAGTCGGATCCAAAGACCTCTGTATTTTTTGTGGAGGCTCCGAGGATGAAGAAGTCTTAGGAGACTTAAGCAGAGATCGTTTTCTGTACTCTGATGGATCCATGATTTGCTGGGGGTCTGAACCCCAGAAAAGGAAGAAGAGGAAGATGGTAGTAACCCTTTAAGGACTAATTTGTTTCAGCTGTCAGCTACAGCATTGGAGTTAAACCCTGCACAAATGATACAGTTTGTAACGAGATTTACTGCCCCAAAACAATAAACGCACTTCCTGTGGCCATCCGAATTTGGAATTTTGTGCCCACAGGAAGTGCATTTTTTAAATGCTACAGGCTTCTCAGATATAGTAATAACTGCAAGGAAGAAAGAAAGGAAAACAGTGAAGAAGTGAACACAAGTGAAACAGTCAAGTGGGACGGCGCAGTGGTAGCATTGTCTCCTCATAGCAAGAGGTTCTTCGGTTTTATTCTTGGCTGGAGTGCCTTCTGTGTGGATTCTGCATCCTCCCTGCATTCATGTGGATTTCTTCTGGATGCTCCGGTTTCCTCCCACTTTACAAGAACATGCATCTGGAGTGTTTCTCCCTGGGCCGCCACTGAAAATTGGCCTTGTTCCAAGTCAAACCTTCCCGGTAAACAAATGTTAAATAAATAAAGATACATATATTTACAACTATAGCATAGGAAAAAACTATCCACAACAGTAGTAAAGAATATCCTGTTAAAAAGGGTAAGAAAAGGACAGAATAAAAGACAAGAAAGAAGTACAAGAAGTACCAACAATGGTACTTAAGAAAATAAGTTTATTAAAGTAATTAAACTGTCAGAAATAAACCTGAAAAACTAAGAGAAAAGAAAAATCTAACTTGAACATAGATTTTTTTGAGAGAAAAAGCACTTACAATGAACCTAGAAGCCTGAAAAAATGCTCAGAGAGAGAGGATCCATGTTCATGCGAGATGGCAGCTAACAAGGTCTGAGATATTGGGGATGGACTAGGACATTATGGGTAGACGGAGGAGCTTGAGAGTTGGATCCGAAGTCTGTAGAATGTGAATGAGTCAGATCTGAGGTCGGATCTGTAATCCATATGTTGAGTAAGAATGAAATGGACAACATCAGATCAATAAATAAATAAATTGCTTAATGATTTATCTTACAGGATTGATCAATAAAATTTTGAATGAACACACAGTGACTCAGTGTTGGTACACAAGCACTGATTCACTGTGTGTATTGTGTTCTTTCTTTACTCAAGTAGTTGTGTGGCTGTGGGGTTAGTATATATAATTAAGGATGGTTGGGGGAAGGCCCACCCAGATAAGGTGGAGTGCAGGGGGGCTTGCTCCCTACAAAAACAGTACTTTTTGTTGTATTTTCAGTGATTTGTGAATCAGTGAAATGGGTTTCATTCAATTGCTTTTCAGTCAAATTCCTTCAAACATTTTATTTTCATCAAGTACAGTTCTATCAAATGATAGTCAACTATTCAAATGACTATTGCTGCAATAGCCTAAGCTATATGGGTTATATCCTGCAAGCCAGCTTCTAAAGTTTCAAGGCACCCTCCACGCGTCCCGAACATTAGTCAGCTCATGCTGAGCTGATTAAAAAGGCAGGGTCGGGCGCTAAGTCCTTCAGAGCTTTCATGCCAACCAAGACAGGGAGGCTGAGCCCTGAAAGGACAATGCTAGGAACAATAAAAAAATAAAAGTCCAAACTTAGAAACAAGGGGAATGGAGGGAGGGACCAGTTACTACAGCAGTGATTATTTGAACATCGACTGTTATGGCAAAAAAACTTACATAACTGTACTGTGTTTTTTATACTGATCGCAGTTGCAGTAGCCTAAGCTATTTAAGTAGATTACCATAGCTTACAAATTTTGGGAAGTGGAAGGGGAAGAGTCCAAGAGACCCTGGAGAATGCTTTTAGTAAAGCCTGATGTAGACCTAGAGAAGAAATCAACCTTACAGTGCTTTGTAAATTAATGTATAGACGATCAAGTTGCTGTTCTATAGTATTTCTAGAATCCAAACCATTCTAAAAAGCCATAGATGAAGCCAAGGCCCTGGTACAGCTGGTCTTGACCTTGCCTGGAATAGTTTTGTTGTGGTGAGCATAATAAAAGGTAATAGCCTTACACAACCATTTGGAAATAGTCTGCTTTGACAAAAGTTGTCCTTTCTTCTTACCTTCACAAAACATTAAAAATGTATCCAAAGACCTGAAGGATTTAGTTCTGTCAAGACAGTACCTGAGTTGGCTGTAGTCACACAAGATAGGGAAATTGGAGAAAATTCTGTATCTGTCCCTTCATCCTCGTTTGCAGATTCAGAATCTTGAATCTATCTCTTCAGGAAAACAGGTATCCCTCTTTCTTTTACCACAAACTATTTTATAAGAAGGATAAATAGCATGAATTAAACCCTGAGCCAGAAAAGGGTCCAGGCATTTAAAGAAATCTCTTCCATTTACTCTGGTAAATTTTTATAGTGAACAGTTTCAGAGAAGCAGAAAAATACTAACTACCACAGGGAAAGCTTGGTATCTCTTGCTATGCTTATAATTTAAGGAACCATGCCAGTAACTTCATGGACTTCTAGTCTGGAGGAGGCAGCCTGGATGGATGGGTGAGCCGGTCTGGATAATGATCCAACATCCAAGGGGGATGTACAAGTAGAAGTCATAGGTAGAGGAACCATGTCTGTTGCAGCCAAAGGGGGGGGGGCAATATTATCTCCCTGGCCTTGCACTATCTTGCTTTCTGTAGGAGTTTGTTCATTAGGGGCAAAGGAGGGAAGGCATATAGGAGGCCCAGAGGCCAAGTGTGGCCCACAGCATCCTTCGGTGGCTGTCCATGTGGTGGGATCAGGGCAAAATACCTGCTGAATTTGTTGTTTAGATAAGATGCAAAAAGGCAACGGCAAGGTTGGCCCCGGTGACTGAATATTAAATAAGTCATTGTAGGATTGAAGGACCACTCATGAGTCATCAGTACCACTCTGCTCAATTTGTCTTCTAGTACACTGCACAACCCTGGGATGTGCATAACTATCAAAAAGCATTGTGCAGACATTGCCCATTGCCAAACTCTCATGGCCTCTCAACATACAGGATAAGAATGTGTCCCCCTTTGATTGTTGATGCACCATACCACTGTTAGCACTCCTTTCAGGAGGAGTTCCTGAAATGCCTGCAATGCTAAGAGAACTGACCTCAACTCCAAGACACTGATGTGAAGACTGATCTCTATTGATGACCATGTCCTTTCGGCCATCCTCCCTTCAAAGTGCCCCCTCCCCATAGAGAGGAGGTGTCAGTGGTTACTATTGCAATCAGTGATTCCATCTGGAAAGAATGACCTTGGTTACAGTTAGGGATGTTACCCACAAAGTAATGTGTTGTTTGCAGACCTGAGTAATTCAAATCTTTGAATATAACGGGTAGATGGACTGAGAACACTGTACTGCTAACGTCCACTGCTGTATTCTCATGTAGTATCTGGCTAGGGGAACCATTACAACTGTGGATGCCATGAGGCCTAAAAGACACAGAACTAACCTTGCTGGTGGTGATGGGTGATGTAGTACTTGTAAGGCTGTAAGGCAAATTGACAGAATTCTAGGCTGGGGAAGAATGACTATCTGCTGGTTGGTATCAAAGTGGCATCCTATAATGTCTATGCTCTGTGTTAGAGTCAGTCAACATTTTGATAGGTTTACATTTATGAACCAGTTAAAAGCAGTTCAACAAAGCAGCCGAGGTCGGATAAAAATTGGATTCAATACACTTCTATTGGTATAAGTTGGGACATATACTGCATGCTAAAAACATTGTGGATTCTATGCATAGGGATTCTCTTCTAGAATATAAGGTTAAGCCTCAAGAGCATGAGTCAGCTATTCGTTTTGTGACTACTTATAGAAGGAACACTGCTGCTCTAACTAACAGTGTCCAACAACACTGGAATATTCTTTTGGCAGATAATAAACTTGCTGGGATTTTGAATAATAGATGCTACTCCTCTTATAGGAAGGGTAGGAACCTGGGGTCCATCTTAAGTCATTATAAACATGGACGTAGCCAACAGGTTCCACAGGTTCAATCCACTCTAGTCAGGGACTATATAGTTGTTTTTTTTCCCTGTGGTCACTGCATATACTGTTCTAGAATTTGCAAGACCAAAGAATTTAGCAGTAAAAATACTAGTCAAGTGGTCAGTATTTCTTTTTTTGCTAACTGTCAAACTGATTGGGTCATTTACCTGACTACGTGTAGTTGTTCCGCGTTTTATATTGGCCAGACTTCACGTCCGGTCAACTTTAGGATTGGGGAGCACTGTAGTGATATTAGACTTCAGAGAATTACTAATGCTCTTTATAAATATACGGTTTCACACAATAATGCGTCCTTTTTATTTTACTATTATTGATTGCATCAGGTGTAATAGATCTAATAAGATTGGTTGGCGTCAGACTCTTAACAATATGGAGAGAAAATGGATCATCAAGTTGGGGGGGTCTAGTCTCTCCTGGAATGAATGAGGACCTGTATCAATTAAGCCTCATTTGCTGACTATATAAGTGAAAGGGGATGGTATATTTGTCAAATGTTTGCACGGAAGAAGGCTGCTTTTATTTAAGCCAAAAGCAGTCCGTTATTCTCTTTTTGATGTGCTTTTTAGCACTATATTAAATGTATTTGCTTGCTACAGTCTGAACTTTTTTGAGTTAATTAATGATGTAAACCATCCTAGGATGAGTATTTAAACTTAATTAATTTTGGAAATTTGTTATCTGATGAAGTCTCTCTTTTATGGGATGAAAGTGCTCAATCAATGTGTTGGAAACCTTTTATTAACCTTTCATCTGACCTTGGCTGCTTTGTTGGACTACTTTTAACTGGTTCATAGGTTTTTGATATTGGTTCTTGTTATTTCGAGGTCTACAGTTATTCCTAAGTCCAGTAGCAATTGGAGCACCTGATCCAACTGACACTGCTTGGAGGTCAGAGTTAGGAGTCAATCGTTGAGGTACAGGAAAATGTGGAACCCTGCCAGAAACAGGTGTGCTGTTACTACTGCCATTATCTTGGTGAGCATTCTCGGGACTGCTGTGAGACTGAATGGCATTGCCCAGAATTGGTAGTAATTGGCTCCCAGCTAGAAGTAGAGAAATCTCCTGGAGTGCTTTGCTATTTTGTCATTACAATAATTGTCCTGGAGATTTATGGAGCACATCCAACTGTCCTTCCTCAAGAGAGGTAAAATGGGCTGAACTGTCACCATCTGGAATTTTGTGTATTTTATAAATTGGTTTAGGTCACTGAGATCCAAAATAGGTTTGAGGTCCGCAGTTTTCTTAGGTAATAAAAAGAATCTTGAAAAGACTCTGGAGTCTTACTGGTCATGAGGGACTGGCTAGATGACTCTATATCCTAGCAACTTTGAAATGTATACCGCTGCTAAGTCCTACTGACTGGGTGGAATGACTTTCCTCTTTTTCACATGAGGAAGGGACAACAGAATTGAATCGCCTCTGGATATCATCTTTAGCACCCAAAAATCTGAAGTTATTCTATGTCAGGCTTGAGGATGCAAAGATAGGCATCCTTCAATTGCCTCCAGAGTGCAGCAGTCAGGGAACCATTTAGGGGCACTGATATGCTTTCTCATTAAAAGGACAGTGGAAGCCCTGATTATACAGTCTGCTTCTGCCTCTAGGCCATTGTCTATTAGCATTGTCTAACCCTCTACAACAGGAAGGCCTGTCATTTTGGGAATCACAGCAGGAATTCTGTGATTTACAGAACCACATCTTCTTACCTGGTCTCTGGTTCCTAGAGAAAGATCTTTGCAGGGTTGAGAAGTGGACTTCCACTGCAGACCGAGTCTTACTAACCATTTGACCCCTGATGAGTGTGTATTTAACATTAGGTCCAAATAATGCTGAACCATCAGAAGGAGCATTTACAAAGAAAGACTTAAAGCCTTCCGCAAAGTCACAGAGACGCATCCAGGCATGGCGGTATATATATTAATGCCAGTGCCAATTACTCTGGCTGTGCCATCAGCTGCATTGGAGAGCACTTGGTTTCAACCCTTGGATCCAAGGACACATTACAGAAGGATTGCAGAATGGAAAGCTGGAAGTCCACTGTTTTCTGAAAAAATGCAGACAATACCCCTCGAGAGGGACTTGGTGATTTCTTGTGTCAAGTCTCTCTGGAATCTGATTAAATGAGCTAAACAATTCAGCAATCTAAGACTGAAAGTTGCTGATGTGTAGGTCTGCTTCCCAAATCTGTCCATTGCCCTAGACTCTCTGTTAGCAGGATGGACAGATGAACTCGCTTCCAAAAGTTCTTTTGTAGAGGCTGCTGCTACTACCATAGCATCTACTGATGGACCCTTATGCCAGTGTTTTTTGTCCTTGTTTGGGGATGGGCTCCACCATATCAGGGTTCTTCCATGCCCATTGACACTTAGGGTTGATAAGGAGGTCAAAGAGTGGTACCATTATGGACTAAGTTGGTCTGGAACCAAAGGTTTCCAAGAACACTGACTCATTAGGTGGAAGATCTTGGGATGACCAACCCTTCTCTGCTTCTTCAATTTGAGAATATCACTAAAGGTGATGTCTTCAGAAAGGGAGCAAGGGGAACCCTACCCTTCTTTTAAGTCAGTGTCAGGGAGTGATGCTGGGGAAGAATTTAAGTGTTCCCGTTTGCATGTCCACTTTCTGAGAACACCTTATGGGGGAGCAACAGAAAGTTCAGAATCAGAAAGGGAACTGACAAAGCAGATCACTTCAGAAGACTTTAGGACTGGCTGTCGCTGTCCAACAAGATTTTTATTTTATTTTTATTTATTTAACATTTATTTACTGGGAAAGTCCAACTGGAACAGAGGTCATGTTCAAAGGAGGCTTGGGGAAAATGCTCCACATGCATGTCTTTGGAATGTGGGAGGAAACTGGAGCACCCAGAGGAAACCCACGTGAATGCAGGGAGGGCATACAGACTCCACACACAAGGCACCCCAGCTGACAATCAAACTGCAGAACCTCTGTTGCTGCAAGGTGACAATGTTAACCACTGCACCTCTGCACCACTCAAGATGATGAGTAGAGGAAGCAGACCCTGGTTGGGGTTTGGGTGGAGCTATATTGTTGGAGATACCTTTTCTTTGGAACTTTTCAAAAACCTTTTCAAAAGTCTCGAAGGCCGAAGCTGCCACCAGCACTGGGGGTACCCTCAGCCCAGATGACCCCCAGCCCAGATGCCAATCTCTGGTCCAAGCTGCCTAAAGTTGAAGCTCTGAGAAGGAGGGACAGCTCTGAGAATCTTAGTGTCAACTGCACCCCTTGGAACACAGCACCAAAGCTTCAGTACTGAGTCTCTTCTCGATCCAATAGCATCAGTGTCAACAGAGATAGTGAAGCACTCAGTGTCAAACTGATAAGCAGCTCCAGTACCGACAAAGGTGCTCTAGTTCCAGTAGGATACAATTACACCAGACCCAAAGTATGTAAACTCAAAAACACAAATAAACTAGAAAGTAACAAAGGCAAGGGTTCACTCCACAAAACAATTTTATAACAGCTAAAGTAAGTGCTTTCAAACACTGCTAATGCGTGAACTTTTTCAGAAAAACATTTTCATAGTTTCATAGGATGGTACTAGGCTATCGGCCTTAGGGCCTATACAAGCCTAGCCATAACAATTCCCTGCATATTTCTTCCCACAATATTTACTTCTCTGGACCCCTGTCTAGCAGGGTGACTGACATGATCCCCGGAGGGAATTTCCTATCTCCCATCCAATCATCAAGGTTCCTTTTGAAGAGGGCCAAGAAGGCGCTCTGCTTGACATGAATGGGCAGTCTATTCCAGAGTATGGGGAGTCTCTGGGTCAGGAACCTATCCCTCCAGCATGTTTTGTTCATTGTGATGACAAGGTTTAGATCCCTGGAGCGTGTGGCTCTGAGGGATTGGGGTTTCTTTAAGTGGAGCATGTCCAACAGCTCAGGGTTTGACATGGCCTTGTATGTTAAGCAGAGATCGCCTCTGAGTAGACGATATGCCACAGAGTATAGCCGGAGTTTTTTTAGACGGTCAGCATATGGCATCTGCTTTAGGCCTGTGATTCTTTTAGTGAGGTATTTCTGTGGCCTTTCCAGCTGTTGCAGATGTCTTGTGAGGTACATACCAAACAGGGCATTATACTCTATAATGGGTCTAATGAGGGATGAATACAGTGGGACAATGACCTCCTTTTTTCTGGATGAAAAGCCCTTAGTGATGAGGTGTGCCACATAGAAGGATTTCCTGACTGTTGTGGCGATGTGGTTATCGAAGGTGAGACCACTGTCCATCTGTGTCCCGAAGTCTCTCATCACACTTTCGATGTTTAGTGTACTGCCACCTATGTGGTAATACATGGGTCCATGTTTTTTTCCAAAGGGGATAACTATACATTTCTTGGCATTAAGCTTGAGCCCATGGCTCTGGCACCAGGCATCTTTTCTGGTCCCGTGGATGCTGTATTCTTAGCTTTGGAGAGTGTCGTTTCTACCTGTGTGGCCGTGATTACCGGAATTTGGCAATCTTTTGGTATTGAGATGGGCCCTTTAGGGGGTGAGAGGGGGGTGAAGTTGGCACTAAATCGATCTGCCAGGATGTTGGCAATATCCTTGAGATCAGTATATTTAATGCCATTCTGTTATAGCTCAGAGCAGATCTGAGCATTGCCATTTAGATTCTTGACATAACTATAGAATGCCTTGTGGTTGCCTTTGGAATCTTTGGCAATTTTATTTTCATAACTAGCTTTTGAGGATTTTATGAGGGATCTCAGCTTCTTACTGAGGCTGATGAGGTAGTTTTTTGCATCCTGGGATTTTCCCCTTTTCTGCAACAGTTTCTTCCTTCTGTTGTATAGTTTGTTTATAGCAAGGGACCACCAGATTGGCTTCCTTTTTTGGAGGGGAGCATCTTGGTTCTATTTGGGATGGCACTATTCATACACAAGTGGATGTGCTTGTACAGTGCCTTAGTGTAGGATTCAGCAGTCGAACTTTCAGATCCCATCTGCATGGGTGTCATGAAGTTTGTCACTTCTGACTTCAGTAGCATGAAGCTGGCTTTGGAGAAGTTTTTTAAGGAGGTTTCCTTACTGGGGGGTGGGGGTGGGGGTGGGATGTGGATGTCAAGGGTGATTTGCTTATGGTCAGACCTGACCAATGAGGGGTGACCACTGGGTGTGGAGCATTTATCTCCCATGTTGGTAATGACCAGGTCTGGGATATTGGAGCCCCTGGTGGGACAATGGATTAGTTGGGCGTTGGAATTTATGAATTCTAAGAACCGGTGGGAAAAGGAGTTGGTACCCAAGTAGTTTTCCCAGTTAATGTCAGGGTAGTAGAAATCAACCAGTATTAGGGTGTTTGGTTGTATCTTAATATTTGCCAGTATGTTTAGAAATGTGTAGTGAGAATCTTGGGGCATGGTGGGGGATCTGTAGCGAGCTACAGTTTGGACTGCAGTCTTACCTAGTGTTAGTTGCTCTTGGAGAATTTCAGATGCATTGTATTGGGCAACTAGCCTGGAGGTGTGAATATCCTTGGCGAATATGGACACTCCTTCACCTTTAGTGTTTCAGTCTTGGTTTTGTGGCCGAAAAGTGCGGTAAGAGTTGTAGCCTGATACTGGGGTTTGGGTGGAGCCATATTGTTGGAGATACCTTCTCTTTGGAGCTTCCCAAAACCAAATACTGAAATATATAGAAAAACTCTCTCTATGACATCATAACCCCACTTAAAATTTAAAGGTACATAACATCACAATCTGAGGCTGTGGAAGTAAATAACAGTGAGTCTGAGTTACCTTCCTTAAAATTTATTACCACTTTTTCACTGGATTCCTATTATCTGAAGGGTATTATTGAGAATTTCTGGTTTATTTTGATGGCGGATCATGCGATTTGGCTTAAAGTACCTGAAAAACTAGCGATGGTTTTTAGGAGGGGCAGGAATCTTAAAAATATATTGGAAAATAAATTGTTTTGCTCCCCTTTTAATGCAGGAATGTGGAAGTGTGGGAGATGTAACTATTGTAAATTTATGACGGTTACTAAGTCATTCTGTTTCAACAATGCTAACTTTAAAATCAGAGAGACATTTAATTGCGAGACCTCTGGGGTTGTTTATGTTGCTAAGTGTCAAATGTGTATTGGGTTCTAAATTGGTAAGACTGAGATGCACTTTAAACAAAGAGTGTATGAACACCAATATAGTATTGCTAAATTGAATTCCAACAATGCTTTAGCAAAGCATGTGTTGGACAATGTTGGGCATCACTTCCAGTACTTTATTACTGATCAAGTTAAGAAAACATCTCAAGGTGGACCATGGCAAATACTACTTGAAGAAAAATAAATTTATTGGCAACTTAGACTTAATGCTTTTGTCTACCCAGGGTTGAATGAATTTTGTTGAATAAAATGTGTCTTGAGAAAGAAATCTCTTGAGAGATGATTTGTATTTGTGTTAATAATGTAATGTTTATATAATGGATTTATATATATATATTTATATACATATGTATTTCTTTGTATACATCCATTTCTTAAATTGTACATATTGGTGCTTTATGGGTGTGTGTATATATATATATATATATATATATATATATATATATATATATATACATATATATATATGCATTATAAGCATATTTTAATATGATTTTTACATTTTTTGATGTTATGTACCTTTAAATTTTAAGTGGGGTTATATCATAAAGAGAGTTTTGCTATATATTTCAGTATTTGAAAATGTTTGTTTGTCTAAAGAAGTTCACACATTGGTAGTGTTTGAAAGCGCTTACTTTATCTGTTATAAAATTGTTTTTTTGGAGTGAACCCTTGCCTTTGTTGTTTTTTACACCAGACCCAAAGGACAAGTTGTAACGGATTAAAGTAGTGGAAAGCTATGATGGCCAAAACTCAGTACAACCACAGGCTGGATTTTTATCTTCAAAAACGTCCTCATCATCCTGTCGACATCCAACTTAATCAGACTTCAAGATGAACAAGTGGATGCCACTTATGGTGGTCAAGAGTTATCTCCTTTCCTGGAGAATAGGGGAGTGTAATCTAGGACTCACCAGTCCTGGGGAGTATCGGACTCTTGATGAAGGGGAATGCACCTAAGGAGTTGTTGGTTCCAATCTTCACACAGTTTTTGGGTCAGGCCCAAGCGAAGCTGTTGGCTCTAGGGAGAGCTTTTTGGCAGAATTAATTGGGGATTTTAATTGAGGATTTGCTCTTCTCTTTCTCCCTCTTATCCTTGTCAGACTCTGGTAACTACATACCTATCTCTCTCTCTGATCTGCACTATAGTGCAATCCGCACCCAAAATGCCAAATCTGCAATGAGTGAATGTCACTGTGCATTCGCTCATTGCACATTTGAATATTTTTTTGTTCGATGTTTCGGAACTTTGCAAATGTCCTTTTGATCTTCCGGCATTCGGCCTTGTGCAGAACGCACATATGAAGGTACACCCAAGATTACTGTACTGATTACAATAACCCAAAAATTGCTGGCATGGTGGAGTAAAGTCAAAGGGTACTCTTTGCTTATCAGACTTTGCAAGATTACTGTGATTTACTGTGACACAGCTTAGAATATTTTAATGTGGCTACTGTTTCCATTTAACAAAGCTGAAATACAATACACGGTGGTCATTTTTAACTACTACTGCTGGGTGTGGAAGGTAGGAGTTGTCTGCAGACATAACAAATCCTCTTGTTGTCTTTCTTCATTTAAAGCATCACTATCTGGCTTCACAGGACTACTGTGCATTCACAGGATTAACATGATTTGCGTAAAACAACTTGGAATACTTTATTGTGAGGCTACTGCTTGCACAGAAGTTCACAGAGTTGAAAACTAATACACAGCCGTCATTTTTTATCACAATCATTTTAAGTTGTCACAGAAGTAGCTATTACAATTGCTGTGTGGGGGATACAGCTGTCTTAACTGACCTCGATATTTGCTGAGGTTAAATAGTCGCTATCTGGCTTTCATGACTGGTGTGCATTTGGTAAAGTAAATTGGGCTACTTAAGTGGACATTTGAGATACGCATGGATGAAGTAGCTATAATTGTTGGAGCGGTCTATAAAAGAAAATGACTATCTGCCTGCTGTTGCTTACTCATTATTCTAGCTTTGCATGACTAATGTGAATTGTCTGAAGCAACTTTGAAGCAACTTGGAATACTTAAAGTGTGGAGCAAAGGTGCACTACATTATATGGCCATTCTTTTTCTGACACAATCAGATGTCTGAAAGCCACACAATAAAGGCTATATATACCTGGTGAGGGTGGGCATGGCTGTAAGAATGGAAGTGACTGATCATCTTGTGATTTGCTCAGTATAAATCGACTTTTAAAACAGTATGGCATAAAATGCATTGCAGAAAATCCAGACCTTCAGAGCCTCTCGGGGCATGGTGGCCCCCAGATTCCAAGGCAGTATAACTGAATTTTAGCACAGACTTAGTAGCGTCCTCGTGCCTGAATCCCACCTAGTCTTAAACCAGCCTTTCTCAGAGGCGTGCACAGCAGGTTGTTGCAGCTTATATGGGAAGTTGGGGAGTATATCCTTATTTCTTATCAGTAGCTCAACAAGTAGCACACTTGGTTTTGATGCAAGAAGATCAGAAGGCTGTGGGTTCTATTCCTACACCAGGTAGTTGGATTCATTTTTCCGATACTGACCACTGCAGTGCAGCATAAGGAGGTATTGCACTCATGAGTGTGTCATCATTCAGATTAGTGCACTGTACTTTGGAAGAGACATTAAATTGAGATCTCATTTGCCTGAGTTTGTTAGCTCAGATGAATCTAAAAGATCTCATGGCACTTATCGAAAAAAAGAGTAGGGGAAGATCCCCTATGCCCTGCCCAAATTTCCCCCAGTCGGAGTGAATATCACCTCAGGCCTCCTTAAAAAAGAGGATATTGGCCTAGTGGGACTAGCCAGGTCAACAAAGCATAAATAAATGCAAAAAAATGTTCTTCCCAAACTTTAGAAGTGTTCACAAGGCACTACAGCTTGTAATGGGCACGGGATAGTGTGATCATTATTTCTTCAACTTTCCTCACAACCTTCAGAGGTGTGCACAGAGGGTCACTATAGTATGTATAGGAGCTAACTAACAATCACAAACCAGATGTGTATACAGGCGGCTATCTTTTGTAGGAGTATAAGGAGTCATGTTGTTTGAATATGTTTGACAGCAACAGGTTGAAATAAGTTATGTTCTGTTTGTCTTTTCATTTTCATCTTAATCTGGCAGACAGGTACACAGACAGTGGCTGTCTTTTGGGTGTAGGGGTACGGCAGCATGCTGTGTATATGTATGCCAGCAGCAATTCAAAATATGTGACTGTGACCATTTGTGCCTTCACTTTCATCCCAGTCTAACACTAAAGATGATACACAGAAAGTGACTATTTGTTTTGGGGAGGTAAAGAGGCTGATACTATTTTCCAGTATGATTTTTGAAGCCTCACAATCATTTGTCTTCCCAGTTTACTGTAAACTGCTATTTTGTAACTTTTCAGCATTAAGCCTTGAATACAAAAAAATGTCTTTCTTACAATTTTTGTTCAGGTCATCATAGGATTAAAAGGTTGGAAAAGGCTATACAATGCATCCCAGAACATCTACAACCCTCGTGGCTTCTGGGGGCCTAGCAGCCCCCAGACTTCAAAATCTCCCACCAATTCGGTTATTTCCTCCAGTTGTAGCCTTGTTTAGTTAGGGTCTGTAGAAAGGATGCAGGAAAAATCAATGTTTTACAGTAACACTGAATTCATTTGTCAAGGCCATTATTGGATGAGATGCTGTTTGAAAACTCTGAAATGCACCTCAGAGCATCTAGAACCCCCATGACTTCTAGGGGCCTAGCAGCCTCAAGATCCCCAGCCTACTTGTCTTATTTTTACAACAGTTATTACAGTGCAGTCTGGTCGTTTAGAATGGGTAGAAAGGATGCAGGGAAAAGCAAAGTTGAAGAATAAGTCTACATTTCTTTCCTTAATCAAGCCATCATTGGCTCAATCAAGCTGTTTTAAAAAACTCTAAAATGGACTTCCTGGCTCAATGTAGTTATTTCCACCACAGTTATCAGACTGCAGTCTTGTCTAGTTAGGATATGTTGAATGAATGAATGAATGCAGGAAAAAATTAAAGAGTAGGAGAAACCTTGAGAAATACAAGTAATAATAAGTTTGGATGGTGTGGGTAGGTCAGGATGGTTGGGGGGGGGGGGGTGATGGGAGCACTGGATGATGTATGTGGAGAAAACATCATGAGGCCTTTCACCTAAGATGCCATAACAGCTAAGGTCAGCTCTGCTGAGGCCAGACTAAGCAGAAGTACCACTGGAATTTTATCATGTAAAGTTCTGGCCCAGATGATCATAGTGAACACTGAGGCCATGAAATCCAGAATCCTGAGATTTTGAGATTCAGAAGACAGTGTCTGGCTAGAAAATATCAGGAAGTTATCTTTGTGCAGTTCTTCTTTACCTTAAGGAAGACTCTCCTCCTAAGGATGCATTCAAAGACTTCCATGAAAAACTAATCAGTGGGAAGGAAAGAAAGATGATTTCATAAAATTAACCTGAAAACTCATATTTAAAAGGAGTTCCTTGTTGCATGTCAAAGAATCTTAACATTTAAGGAACAAGTCTGCAGATAAGGACATTAGCTGAAAATGGAAAGATGTGCATGCCTTGCAGTTTGCAGTAAGTAATTACTGGGACCAGACAGTTTAAATACCCCTTGGTGCAAAGGATTGAGCAAAGGTAAGAGAGAACACAAAAATCTTAAATAAAAACATGCTGTTTGGAATGAGATGATAATCATCTTTTTAAAAAAAAATCAGTCATGTACTCACCATAACATTCCATCTGTGTTGTCCATTTTCAATCTCCTCAACAACTGTGTTCGGATTCCATCCTCAGATCTGACTCGGCTGTCTTTTACAGCTTATGGCCACTAGAACTCTTGAGTTCATCCCTTACCCATAATGTTCTATCCCCTAACATACCTCAAATCTTGTTTGCTGGCTTATATTTTTTAAAAGGAATATAGCATCCAGGTAAGAGACCAATATATGGAGCTCAATAGTAGGAACATTGGTTCCCTTGTTATATCTCACTCTTCCAGACGATATTTGTGCAAAAATAGGGGGTTGGTGGGAGGGGAATTGGGAAAGAATGAAAATGGGCAATACAGATGGAATGTTATAGTGAGTACATAACTTCTTTATCTGATGTTGTCAATTTTCATTCATTCCTTAACAACTGGGACACAGTCACCAGCTACCTGAAATCCAGAGAGGACACTAAGGGAGGATATTCCTGAGAACTGTTGAGTCAAATGATGCTTTTCCCCTTGAGATCAGCTCTAACTTGTAATGAATAATAAAAGTATGGGGACTAGCTCAAGTTGCAGCCCTACAGATGTCCATTGAAGCTCTAGGTAAATATAATGATGATGTTTTCATGGATCAGGTTGAATTGGCTCTTCAAGGTTTTGGTAAGGATAGGCCTAATTTGTTATAAACAAATAATATACAATCAGTCAGCCATCTAGCTAAAGTTACTTTTGTAACTGAGTTGCCCAATTTAGATTTTACAAAGGAAACAAAGAATTGGTCTGTTTTTCTAAAATTCTTTGTTCTATGTAAATAAAAATGTGATGGTCTCTGAACGTGTAGCAAATGTAACACACATTCACCATTGTTTGTGATATTTGGAAAGAAGACTGGAAAATTAATGGATTGATTGAGGTTGGATTCTGACACCATTTTAGGTAGAAATGAAGGATTGGTTCGCAGTGCTACCCTGTCTTTATGAAAAATCAGATAACGGTATTTAGAAGACAAATCCTGAAGTTCTGATAGTCTTCAAGCAGAGGAGGTAGCCAGCAGAAATACAGTTTTACAGTTTAAAAACTTTAAGTTACAGTTTGCTGCTGGTTTGAAAGGAGAATAAACCAAAGCCTGTAGTACTACATTTAAGTCCCATGGTGGAGTTGGGCTCCTTGTAAGGGGGTCTCAAAAGAAGGGGCATCCCTCAAAAAGGCCTTACAAAGTTTTAATGAAGCTAAGGTGGAACTTTCAACTCCTATATGAAAATATAGTTGAACTTTTACAGTAGAGGAACTAGCCCCTTCATTAAAAGCTGTTGCCAGAAACCACCATGAGGTAACAAAATGGACCTGCTCAACTTATCTGCCATCATACTGGATTGCCCAGGAATGCGCAATACTATCAGATATTGATTGGATGTGATCATCCACTGCCACACTCTCAGAGATTCTCGACACAAGGGGTAAGATCTGGTCTCTCCTTGTTTGTTGAAGTACCAAACCACAGATATATTGTCTGTCTGAATCGCAACTGTACTGAAAAGGAGAGAGACTTGGAAAGCCTGCAATGCTAAGAGTACTGCTGTCATTTCCAGGACATTGATATGTGTGCTGGCCTCTTGGGAGGGACAATGTGCCTTGGGCTGTTTTTCCCAAGAAGTACCCCCCCCCCCAATCTGGGAAGCATCAGTAGTCACTATGGCCTTGGGCTGAGGAAGAATGAAGGAACAGCCTAGTTAAACCTGATCTGAGCGAATCCACTACCAGGAGTAATTTTTGCATACCTGGGTAATTTTGATTTGAGTGGACATAGGCTGGTGTAGAATGGACCACTAAATCACTAATGTGCATTGAAGTATTCTCATATGATATCTTGCTAGGGGAACTAGAACTGTTGCCACAGACACTGATCCCAAGACTTGTAGAATTAATCAGGTCGAAAGAGAAGAATTCCGAATTATTTTTTTGTCTTAAAGCCAGATAGTCTGTACCTTCAGAAAGGGGAGGAAGCCTGTCGATATTGTGCTGATTAAAGCTCCTATGAACTTCTATGTTTGAATAGGTTCTAACAGAGACTTGTTGAGATTGATGGTGATTCCCAGGCGAGAGCAAGTGTGGAGTACATAATCTTGAGCTCTTATCAGTAGATGCCTGGTTAGAGCAGTTATGAGCCAGTTGTCCAAGTAAGAAAACACCCAGAATCCTTGCAGTCTCAAGTGAGCTGTTAGTACTACCATGCATTTGGCGAACACCCTGGGTGCTATGGTGAGGCCAAAGGGCAGTGCTCTGAACTGGTAATGACTGGTTCCCAGCCAGAAGCGTAGGCATCGTCTTGATTATCTGTTCATTTTTATGTGATGTTACACGTCCTGAAGTCCTATCAAGCGCATCCAGTCAGACTTCTGCAAAAAAGGCAGAATGGACTGAACTGTGACCATCCAGAACTTGGTGTACTGGACTGACTTGTTCAGAACTCTCAGATCCAAAATTATTCTCCAGTCCCATTTTTTTGGCAGTAAAAAGAATTTTCAGTAACTTCCAGATTTTATCTGGTCTGTGGGGACCTATCGGATTACTCTTTTCTTTATTACCTTTTCTACTTCTAGATCTGCTGCTTTCCTCTGACTAGGTGGCAAATTGGAAATGTAGTTTAATGCTGGTGGAGGTGGAAGGTAAAAAGGACTTATATAACCTCTGGAAATAATCCTCTGCACCCACATATCTTTTGTAATGTCTAGCCAGACTCTCTGGTGCAGGAAAAAACAATCCCTGACTGCCTCCAGAGGTGGACAATGGCTTCTTTTCAGGAGAGCTGATCAGGTCTGTCTTAAAAGGAATCTCCAGATCCTTGTTTCTGTGGGCCTCCTCTGCTGTGTGGACAGTGTCTCCCATTTGAGATTCTCCTCTCTACCCCTTGGGGAACTATCTCCAAGTGGATCTTGGAAAGGACTCTGGGACTTTTTGAACCACATTTTTTGACCCCCTCTCTGATTCCTAGAAAAAGTCCTTTGAGGGATCGAAAACATACACCCACTACAGAGAGGGTCTTCCATCTTGCTTGTACCTGTAGAGTGTGTCTTTTACTTTTGGGCCAAACAAAGAGCTTACGTCAAAGGATGGCTTGATGAAAGAGGACTTAAACGGCTTGGCAAAAATCACACAGGCACATCCAGGCATGCCTCCTGATGGAAGTGCCTAAACCACTGCTTATGAGGTACCTTCAGCTGTGTGTGAAATGAGCCTCATGGATGAATTAGTAATCGATTGTAGGGGAGCCAACTGAGAGGTAAGAGAGGTCTGAGCCTCAGAAATATTCATCCTAGTGAGAGATTTGGAGAGTTCTTTAATCAAATCCCTCTGCAGTCTAGTGAACTGTGCCAAATAATTCAGAGACCTGACAGCAAAGGTCACTGAAGCATATACATGCTATATAAATATATATAAATATATAAATGTGTCCAATCCCCTTGACTCCCTGTTAGGGGGATGGACAGAAGAACTCTGTTCTGCAAGTTCTTCTTCGTGGCTGGAGCCATGACCATGATATCTACCGGTATTCCCTTGCTCCAAAACTCTCTTCCTTTTGGTGGTGCCAAAATCCTGTCTGGTCTCTTAGGGATTGGGTCAACAGTGCCTTGTTCTTTACATGCCCACACAGAGATCAAATCAATGAGCTTGTCTGCAAGTAGAGTCATCCAGTAGGTAGACGGGCCAGACCCAAAGGCTTCCTGGAATACCGGTTCCTCTTGAGAAGGGTTATTGGTAGACCACCCACCCCATTGCCTGTGGATTTCCAGGATGTCTCCAAAGGATATGTCATCAGGTGGTGATTTTGGGGACCCTTCATCCACATCAAAACTGGTATCTTCAGTGACTGACACTTGCAGGGAATATAAGTGCCTCCTCTTACACTTTCTATTCTTAGGGACTTCTTTGGTGGGATGTTCCAGAGAAGTATCAGAAGAAATGAGAATACCTGGCTGGGTAGCCTGAAGACTTTGGGTTGGGTGTCCCTGTGAAGTGCATTGATGAAGCTCAAGGCACAGAGACATATGGGATCTAGAGGGGAGATCTAAGGATGGAGGAACTGTCCAACCTGCAGAAGCAGAAAACACTCTCTCAACAACCTCGAAGGCAGAGCCCCTAGGGAGAAGGAGGCCGACAGAGCTGAGAAGCCAAGCTTCAAGACCATCAGCTGCCCCTGACCCAAGAGCAGTCGGCCCAGGGCTGAGGTCAGAGTCAAGCGATCCAATACCAAGGCTCTGAGAGGCATAGATGGTTCCAACAACTCTGGAGTCAACTCTAACACCTCGGAACTGACAGGGACACTTCAGCTCCCAGATCCATCTGGTTTTGACACACTCAAAACCGGTGCACTAAAAGAACACATCGAAGCCCAAGATACTATGATCTTCAGATCCAACACAGATGGTCCTGGCAAACTTGGATCCAAGGGTTGAAACCAAGGGTCAGATCAGAGAAGGAGCTGAGATAGGTGAAGATGTACCGGTAAGAGCTTCCTGACCTAAAGGGGTAGGAGCCGGAAGAACTTCCATCTGAATCTGTGCCGAGAGAAACTTCCTCATCATTCTGTCCGTGTCATCTTCCATTGGGTTTCGTGTCATCTTCCATTGGGTTTCTGGAAGAACAAGTGGATGAGGCTACAGAGGGGGACTTGGAATGCCGGCATCTCTCCAAAAAAGGTGAAGGGACTCTAGAGGGCACTGAATCCAAGGAGGATGCGTACCTTACTTGAGGTAAGGGCTTCAGATCTGGCACCACTGGATCCGAGGAAGTAGAGAGAGCATCAGATGCTGGCTGATCAGAAGATCTGGGCTTTGGATCCGACTTCTTTGATTTTCTTGAGCCGACTTCAACATCAGATCCCAGGATGGGGTAGAAGACCTAGACGAATCCAATGGCCTCTTTCTGTGCTCAGATTTGTCAGATCTGGAGGGTTCAAGCCAGATAATGCCTCTGAAAAGGTTGAAGGGAGAAGACCTTTCAGTATTAGCTGATTTTCTCTATTAATGACCACTCTAGGACTGAAACACTTACAGATATCACAATTCACTTAAAGATGATCAGTAACCAAACAATACATGCACCAATCATGTGTGTTAGATAAGGAGAGTTTGTACCCTCAGTTTTTACCCTTTTTAAATCCAGAAGGCTTGTTCACCATTTTACTGACCCTAAAGAAGCAGAAGGCAAGAAAGACCAGAAGCAAACCTTTTACTACACTAACTTTGAACTTTTTTTTTGTTTGTTTTTTTTTTTTTTACTTTTTTAACAGGAAGAAAAGGAAAGGACTGTGACAATAGAGATACTGCCAGCACAGCTAGCTGGAATTTTGTAAATAATTATATATCATTTGTGAATATTAATATGATTTATATACAAGTGTAACAAAAGCAGAAACTGCCAGCAGAGCTATCTGGAATTTTGTAAATAATTATATGTCATTTGTAAATATCAACATGATTCATATAAGATGCTTGTGTTACAAATGTATTAGAACTGTATGTCATGTAGACATCAAACTAATTTGTACAGACGTGTGCTGAAAATATATTCTATAAAGTGCTTGTGCTTAAAATGTAACCACAGCATGCCCTGCATTGAATAGAACAGAAATGTACATGCACTATTGTAACTATTTAAGTGTATATATTTTAACAGCGGAAACTGGAATACAGGAGTTTAACTTCAGTCCTGCAAAACTTCAGAAAAATTATTGAAATTAAATTACTTTATGGTAGCAAGGAGACACAATGTCTGTGCTAAGAAGCTTTCTGGATTGTCTTGGAAGTGTTTCATTGTTTTATAGTTTCCAACATTTGCCAAAGATCTTAAGAAAAGCCCTTGTCTATGTATTTTTACAGGTAAATGCTAAATTCTACCAGCTGCCATCAATGGTTGTTTTGGGCCTGGGAACTAGAATCAGATGACAAGAAATTATGTCATTCTGCAAGCTAGCCCAACAATAATATTTGCAATATTAATTTGAGAACTCCCTGAGAGAGACACAGCATTCTGTATTCTGTCTTTGACCCAACAACAGAAGATCCATTTACCACACCTGCCTTGCTCTGTAAGTACGTTTCTAGGGAATAGCAACTCTCTTAGATATAGTCAGGAATATAGCAGAGCTTAGTTTAGATATTTTTCTTCATTTATTTGAGACTGTCTTGCAATGTTGCTTTAAATATTTCCTGTGATTTTGAACTCTGATGTCACTGTAAATGTATATTTAGTATTGTCTTCTTCTTTTAATATTTATTATTAAATATATTTAAACATTTCATTATGGCTGATCTGTCTAGAGATATTTAAGTTCTGAAAGTACGTGCAGTAGTGTAAGAAGGGAGAATATAAATATTATAGCAAGTTCAAAGGAAATAAGAATTATTCAGTCAATTAAAGTTTTCACTTATCTGAAAATATATCAAAGCTCAAAAGCTCACAGCAACCACGTCCATACGCAAAAATGCCAAATGAGATCTGAGGTACATTAGGAGATAAAGCATTATGGGTAAGGGAGGAGCTTGAGAGTTCTAGTGGCTGCAATCTGTAAAAAGTGGCTAAGTTGAATCCGAGAATTGGATCCGGACCCAGCTGTTGAGGAATGACTGAAAATTGACAAAATCAGATCTAACATCATCATAAAACTGAGTAGAGTGACAAAGTTGACAAGTGAAGGTCTAGGGCTGCTCTTCACATTCCTTCCTTCTTTCTTTCTTTGGTAACAGAAGAGTCTTAAATAAAAGCCTTTGCCACTCAGACTTGAGGACAGAAGTACCACAACCTGTTGAGATAGCATTTGCTCCAGAAGTGGTAGAAAGAAAGAAAGTTTGGTTTACAGGATGAGGGGGGATCTTCAGGGAAAAAAGGGAAGAGACTCTCATTACTGTCTGGACTCCTGTAGGCACATTTTCAGAACACATCAGTCTGAGAAAACATGATACCACTGGGGAAGATGAAGCCATAGACTGAAGGATAGATTAAAGTGATTGCCAGGGGAGGGGGGGATACAGCTGTGTAAGCTATACCTACACATAACAATAGATGCTCGAATTCTTGATTGTGGTAGTAGCCCTTAGACTACATGGTTTGCGTACTGCCAAGAACACGACAACCAGCCAGCTTCACAAAGTACTGGCTCCCTCCAACACCTTCACTCTGACTACTGAATGGACAGCCCTATGGCAGGAAATCAATAATAAGAGTGAAGCTTTCTTCAGGACTAGGCTAGAGCAAATCCCTTTAGCAGTCCCTGTAAGTTTCTTGGTTAGACAGACAGAAAGAAAGAGAACAGGAGAAATTAGATACCTAATTACTTTTATTTTTCTGGGAAACTCTTTGGAAAAAGAACAACCCATGATAGGGGTACTTCCCCAGGAAACAAGCACCTGAGTCATTTAAGTGGTAAACTTTTATCCACTACTTTCCCCTAAGACCTTCAACAGTGGTTCTCCCTTGCCCAGTACAAGTGAATGAACTGCCATAGAGGACAGGTGATAGAGTCGTTTGGACCCAAGACTCCCAAGAAATGTACTTTTTGTGAGTGGGGGAAAAGAACCAAGGAGAGTGATACCTGCACCTTGGCTCAGGCAAAAACAGTATCAGCAAGGTGGGTAGCAGGGCCTGATTTAATCAGTAAAGTAAGCGACCATCCACTGAGGTGAAAAAAAACATTAAATACAGTCCTTAAAACCACAATATTCTGCAGCAAACACAATTATTCCACACAGCAATTTAGTAAAAATTAGTCAAAAAACATTTCTATACATATTTTCGAAGAAGCATTCTCAACCAAAAATAATCCTTTACATACAAAGACAAACATATCCAAGCTGAAGATTTTTAAATTTGGGTCTATATTATATAACTGAAAATTCAGTTCAGCAAACAGCACCTACATCGAAAATGCTGTTCATTGAATTCACTCTTGTGGGGAGCATCCACACCCCCAGCTAATTATATATACCAACTCCGAGATCGCACTACAGTAAGGAAAGGCCAAATTTTCCAATCTTTCCTGTACCACGATTTCACTATGAACAGTTTGCTGAATGGCATTTTCGATTTAAGTGCCGTTCGCTGAATTGAATTTTCGATTATATGATATGGACCCTTTAAATTTTCACACAGAAACAATTTAGTGGCAGGCAGTTTTTTTTTCTCAGAATGGAATTTATCTGCCTAACCTTGAAGGAACACTAGTGGACTGTCAGACCTACAAAGCCCACAGAGGGAGCATAGTTCAGTGGCAGGAAAGCTCTGAAGCTTTTTGGGACTGCAACTGCATTTTACATGGAGCTCTGCTCGCCGGCTTCTGGCAGTTAAAGTGCATGTTAAATGCCCTTAAGCTATGAAAAGCTGTCTGGTTGGTCATATCCTTGGCAGAATATAATCCCAAATATCTTAGGCTACTGCAACATTGATCTAATATTTAACGTCTAATCTTATGTTAGTTAATGGTGTTGGAAATTGCTAGTTGTTGATTTAATATGACATTTAGATGTCTGTGACCTTTCACAGATGCAATACTGACAAGGGTTGACATCTCATTCTTAGAATGAGATATGTAATACTGCAAAACACCTATTTGCTAAGTACTGTTAAACTACTTCCATTCAAAAGCATTACACATAATATTGAGCAATCAGTCAGCAGAATATTAAACAAACCATTACATGCAACCATTCACTGCTTTCTTCTTTAATGCTCACTTGAATTTTTAGAAGAGGGAGAACAGACAGGCTGAAACTATGTCCTCCCTCCATCACTGTGTTACCAAAAACAGAACCAACAGATCCTTATCAAGTATTATAATTCCAGCATTAATTCACAGATACCTACTTTTCCTGTTCAGGGAGACAGGGCAACCAAAGTTTATCTTAGCATACAACAGGTTAAGATAAAAACTGATACTGCATATGGTGCCACTCTACGGCAGATCACACACACAGTCACACATATACTGCCCACACACACACACACACACACACACACACACACACACACACACACACACACACACACACCTACAAGCAATGAAGAGGAGGAGGAATATGATCACCTATATGCATGTCTTTGGATGGGGGAGGAAATTAGAGATTCGGGGAGGGAGGAATAAAGGCTTAAGACACAAGAAAAACATACTAATTCAACAAAGAAGGCACCCCAGCTGGGAAAAGAACTACACAAACAAAGCACTAACATGTTCCATTAAGCCATGGTTCCACAGCATTCCTAGAAACAGACATGATGTCTACCATTTCTAAGGAAAAAGTTAAAAGCCTACAGACCTCTATGCCAAGAACCTGCTTGGGTCATTGAGCAAATTCAGATAATGACAAGGTACAAACTTGCTAAGGAGAAAGATTCAGACACAAATGATAGGTCAGTGTCATCTTTAAGCAGAACATTAAAGATCAAGTGTCACCTGGCAAAACGTAATGCAGTATCTGCATTCTGTTCCACTTTTGTAAAGATAGTTAGTGATGGCTGTTGGCTATTGAGCTCTTATTTTCACACAAAAGAATGATTTTATGTGAAAAAATAGGATTGCACAAGGACAGTGACTCCACAACTAAGGCCTTCCGCCTTCCTGCTATACACCTCTGACTGGCATACTTGAATGAAGCTTAGTTGAATTGAAAGCCTGCATGGCTTTGCTTTGGCAGAATTTTTTCTGAACTTCACTGAAGTTAATAAAAATGTAAAGTTCGTGACATACCCATTTCTTCATTTTAGTAATACATGCTTTTGGAAAATGGGTATATCATTTTTTTTTTTTTTAATTTTTGTTTTTGCTGTTTCCTTGTTTTTTTAACTGGGAGACATTTTCACTTTAAGAGGGGGCTCCACCAGGAAGCAGACATTGAGCATAAAGAAAATACAAAATCAAACACCACACACTCAGATAATGGTAGTATTTAATACATATTGTTGTACTGATTAAATATTAGGACACACAGGTGTCTGGTCTTTGACTTTATTTATTTAATTTTACGTAAAATCTCCTAGGCAGACGTCAAAGCACCTGCACACGTCTGACCTTACATCACCACATTGCCAGGCATGATGACATATATCAACAGTGGCACACGAGTTGTGTACAAAAAAGTTAATTTTGTGAGGGAATTATCTTTTAAACTACTGAAGTTTGGCAGGACCACTGAGAATCAGCAATCCACTGAGGGCAGTACAGAAGCTAATCTTTGCTCTGGTAAGATTTTTTTTTTTTTTGCTGCACATGATCTTTTAAGAGGAATGAAAGTCAGTTGTTTGTGAAGCAGCATAGCTCTTTAAGGTCAATCTTAACAAATACAACTGAGTTCTGAATTAGAAAACAGCTCTTTAAGGTCAACCATAAGAGAAGCAAAGGACAGTCCTGTTACAATCAGCAATGCATTTTCCTAAGTCACTTAGCTCTTAACTGGTTATGCAAAGGTAAACACATCTAAGAAGTAGTGCTACAAAAGTGCCAAGCTGGCTACGTCAACATGATTTACCTTTAATTCAGTGTACCAAAATGATTTATTGAACAACTTGATTATGCAGAGAAGCCTTAGAAAGCAAACCCACTAAATGGATTTTAATTCATGGCAGCAACCATAGTACACCAGGACTGTATGGTACTGCTGTCCCAATTTACAGTACCAAATGTGATACATGTACCTAAAACCTATGCATCTTTTTGTACAAGAACTGGCTAAAGTGAACTTGATGTATGAAAATGAAAAACAAAGCAAGAGACACATGGCTTCCTTCCTAGCTATGATAAAGATAATGTCATAGCAGATGAGCAAGCTAATACATAAAATTGTAATCAGACTACTGAAACTACGATTTTCCTAAAGCTAAAGGCTAATCATTTTGAAAATCATGGTCAGAAGTCATAGGTTCATGGATTTTCTGATGGCCTGCAAAGCACTAACTCAAACGACTGCAGTACTGAATGCCCAAGTCTCTAGGGTGATGTACTGCAAATCCAACTTCTGTATTACTCACTCTTAAGTATTGCCTCTACTGCTGTACTCATCAAACCTACATCAATTTTATCTGTTGTCCAACAAATATTTACTTAGCCATTATTTAGTAATCAGTGACACAGTCCCATTTCTAAATGCCATGATGCGAAGTTCCTGTATGTACATGTTATAATCACCAGAGGCTGATATTTCTATTTCTTCTGTAAGTATGTAGCTACAGAGCAGGGTGGCTTGGTGGTAACAATTGTATTATGTACATCAAAATGCTAGGCTTTATTTCTGACCTCTACATATTGAGATGTGGATTTTGTATCCTTTCCCAGTGAGTATAGTCTGGTATTCCTGCATGAATATGCTGCTTAACTGCCACATTTAATTTGTGAAATTATATATCTATATCTAGTATCTATCCTTGTCCTTGTTTTGGTTTAAGAAGGGGCCATGGACTAGCCCACTAATAAAAAAAAAAAAATAGAGAGAGAATCACAACTGCAACTGAGAATACTTAGTAGACTTGTTTATGTAGGTAAATCTCATTGAACCAAGGGTTCCTCAATGTCATATTGTAAAAAAAAGCTCTACAATAGATAATCAACCTAAACAGTATGTCTTTGGAAAGGAATGAATAAAGCAGAGTAGCATAATATGGACAGAATAAGCAGACACATACACAGACCAAGATTGAACACCAGATCCTGGAGATCTGGAACAGCAGTGTTAACCAGAACAATGTTCCATGCATAAAGCATTAGGCTTCTGTGAAGTACCTATACTGAATCTGATATACTGACTTGTGAATAATGGTTGCGTGTTACCTATGAAATGAAATGTATGAACAAACTAGATCTCTGAATCATCTCTGAAAATGGTTACTTGACCAGCGAGGTACCCAGAGACTCAGCAAACTACCCAAACTATGACAAATAAATGTGGCAGTTAGATTAACGCCCATAACAGTAATGCAGAGAGCTGAACAATTCTGACTGGTGAAGGAATGTCCTTAACAGCAAACTGTGTGGCATTTCTAATCATGTTGGTAACAGAAAGTGATTTTCAATGTAGTTTACAACAACAATAACCTGAAGTACAAATGACAAAGACATAAAACCTGTGAAAGACAATTTCAAACTGCTACAGAAAAGGAATAGCACATATAAAGTTGTCTCCATTGGCACTTATTTGTCTTCATCCTCTATAGCAAAATTCCTTTACATGGTCACTTTAACAGTATATTATTACCTGAAGTAATCATGATTATCTGAAGAAAGCAAGCATGCTCAGAGCATGTATATAAGGCCAAGATTTCCTCTTACACAGCATCTCTTCTCCATTTGGAAAAATACCCAGGGCCACATCCTTTTCACAACGGGTAAAAAGACAATAGAGGACACTTGCTTATGAGCCAGATGCAGACATCATGTGTCAGATGAAATCAGAAGCACTCTCTTATGCAAAAGCAACAAATTCAGGCTGGCAATAAAACAGCAGTCCTCTACCTTTTCAGCAGTATTGACCAGAAGTAGAATGAACCCTATGTGTTTTAGAGGTCTCCACTTTTGCTAACCAGTAAAAAAGCAACTATACTTGACAAAGTTGGCATTATTTCGGCTTTACAGACCACCCACCAGCATGATGTCTTGGAAGGTCAATTATTTATTTGCCTATTTTGTTGACTGGGTCCATCCATAAGATATGACGGGTTTTCTTCAGGCATGAACCTAAATCCCTGCTCAGACACATGCTATGCAAATTGAAACTAAGGGAATCAAATACAGGAGTGCAAAGTAACATTAGTAACTTGCAGCATTTTATCAGTATCCTAAACTGCCCCAAAAATGCACAACCTAGAGGATATATTACCCTCAGAAATGATCACAGCCAGTTAAAATACATCAATTTTGAAAAATAATTCTCAAAAAACACTTTTTGGGGAAAGAAGTTCCCCTGCTATGAATAAAATGTTCAAAATGAAAAACAACTGGTTGCTGTTGCTGCGTGACACAGAAGTTTAGTATCCTAGTGACATTACAAACCCAGTTATGAGTTTATGTGTCGTTGGAGGTGGGAACAGTGAAATTCTCCACCTAAGAATCACTTAAAAAAGAAAGGCAAGGTTTAAATGCATGTACTTTCATACACTTCTGAAATATATCTGAACAACTTGTTCTTTGTTCTCCATATGTCCTCCTCTGGTTTATGTGTTTGAGCTTCTCAACTTTTCTATCTCTGTTTTATAGATGCCACTGATTACGGTGCCTATTGTTTATTTTAAAGTTCATGCAATCTGTGTGCCCATATGACAGTTAGTTAACAGAATAGTCAGAGAAGATAAGAAAATTCCACTTTATTCCCTCTTTTACAGTATGGTTTAGCCCATATTTTGTGAGCAAAGCATTACCTCTCAGCTGTCCCCAGTTTTACAGAACATCTCTATTTTTGCCCTTTCTCTCTTAAAATTTTTGATTTTCTGGTTAAGTCACTGAGGATTAATTATAGTCAGCCAGTAGTTCCACAAATTACAGTTTCACAGTTCTTGAGGATCAGAAAATGTTATGTCATTGCAAAAACTGATACTCATATTAAGTTTTAAAGTGAATTGAGTAATATTTAAAAATCGTCACTGATTTTCAACCTTTATCCCACCATTATTTGTGGCTTTGTCCAGAATTCCTGAGCAAGGAAGCTGAGAGGTATGCTGCAAAGGCACATTTCATGATCTCAGATGCAAGTATTTAAACATGTGGCAAGACAGGAGACTCTTATCTCAGAGTAAGAATATGGCAAATGCGTGTTTAAAAAATGCAATATATAAACTGTACATAATGGGTCAGTCTGGCACATTTATATGTATGGCAAGAAATACAGTTTTATAATACCTGTTACTATATACATGTCATTAACTGAATCAAATATAACCCAGAAAAGGAAGCATAAGGCATGACTTTTACTAGTACACACCTTAACATATCCAAGCATGCAAAGATAGTATTTCAGATAGATGTAGCTGTGATTACTAAAATAATAGATTCTTCAACAAAATCTGGGAATCGTGACAAAAGATTCTAGATGGCAGCAACCAAACTTTGCCATGCAGAAACCCTGGTGAAGTATGGTAAAGTAGACTTTTGGAATAGGATGAGCTGAAGATACAGACTACAGGACTGTGTCTGCTGTAGTAGACTGAACTGGTCAATAAGTGCGATTCCTGGATATAATTATTATGGGTCTCATTTGTACAGTGTTGGGCAAACTGGATATCTGGCTTTGGATAAATGCAAAGGTAGGTTAGTGATGTATGTGGTTCTGTTAATGCAAGAGGGACACTTGCATGGATGTGTTCCATTAAGAAGGATTTATGGCTAGGGAAGCTTCATCCATTATCAAATGGATAAAAGTAGGATGAATCCTGGTGTCAAGGTGTATACCAATTGCTGACGGGGTACTAGGGTTTATGGACTTCTGACAATGAGAGGGGCTGTCTAGAAGATAGCACTGACTACTTCTGATTACAACAAGTGCAGGTGATGAATGGCACAGAACAAGGACAGCTACCTGGGCAAAAGAGAAGCCAGACCCCTCTAGGTGAACATAAATGCATGTCGCTGGGAAGTGTGACCAATAGCAGGCCAACAGTGAAAAAGAACAGAACTATGATAACTGAAAGGTTAAGGCAGTAGAAATGTCAAAACAGCTCAACAGCCAACAGGAAAGGAAATGACTTAGGATGGTGGTGGTGTCTTTTAGTGTAGGTGTTGAAGTCATGTGCTCTATGCAATGGCAAGCTGGTAAGAGGGGGGAGGATCTGCTACTTGTAAGACAGTTGTCAGATAGCCTATACACCAGACTTGCTTGCTGCACTCTCGAGTTATAGTACAATTTTCATTTATTGCATAACATTACCATTATCCACATCATATACTCAGGCACACATTGTAGAAGATTTATAAAAGTGGCAAAAGTATGCAGTGGTGATCCAATAACCTTTCAGGTTTGTTCTCGCACAACCCAACAAAGACTGAGACATCTCTTCAAAGGAACTGACTGTTTCTAGGATGGTCATGGCTTACATAAAGAACAGCGGGTTCAAGATTTGGAACTCCAGACTCACTGTCTTATTACAAAGAAGAAGGGGTACAATGCCCTTGTTAGTTGGGGTTTTACAGCATTATCGTGTAATCTAAAAAAAAGAAGTTGTGTCTTACCATAACATTCCATCTGTGTTGTCCATCTTCATCTATTCTTGACTAATGGGATACGGTTCCAATCCTCGGAACTAATCCAGCCGTTACAAAGCTCGCGCCAGCCAAAAAAATCTCTCAAGCTGCAAGTCTACCCACAATTCCCCTCTCTAAATTACCTCAGATCGAGTATACCTCTAGAGAAGAATAGGACAATGAAAGTCAGAAGCCGTGTCCAAAGTGCTCGAAGCAATAAGAACCCAGGACAGGGTATTGCCCCACCAGAAACCTGCAGGCGGGGGAAGGTGGGAGGGATGCAAGAATAGATGAAGATCGACAACACAGATGGAACGTTATCATAAGACATAACTTCTTTATCTGATGTTGTCATTCTTCATCTATTCTTGACTAATCGAACAGAGTCCCCAGCTACCTTTTATCCTGGGAGGTCTTATGGAAGGATATTCCTGAGCACCATAGAGTCAAAAAATGCTCTCCCCCTGGAGACCATATCCAATTTGTAATGCGGAATAAAGGTATGAGGCTTAGCCCAAGTTGCAGCAACACAAATGTCTCACATCGAAGCTCTGGAATGAAAGACTGTAGAAGTCGCCACTGATCTTGTAGAATGTGCCTTGACTGGTTTCGGAAGTGTCATAGTCAACTTTTTGTATATGAACGATATACATTCTCTCAACCACCTGGAGAGAGTTACCTTGGAAATTAGAAGTTATGTACTCACCATAACATTCCATCTGAGTAGGTGTATTCATTTGTCTGCAACCTGTGGGTTATGGATCCGATATCGGATCCGAACCGGCATGGTTTTCCAGCTATGGATCCAAGCTCTCAGCTCCTCCCCTCACCCATAATGCCCTGCTCTACCCTCATGACCTCAGATCGAGTTTGCCAAAGCAACAACACCCTGAAAAGGGTAACATAGAATATGCAGGAAACTGAAAGGCCAGGGGGATAGGAGGGCGGGATGGTTGCAGACAAATGAATACACCTACTCAGATGGAACGTTATGGTGAGTACATAACTTCTAAATCTGAAGTAGGATATTCATTTGTCTGCAACCTGTGGGACAGAGTCCCCAGCTACCTGAATCTTGGGCCATCATGGAAGGATATTCCGAGCACCTGAGCCAAAGGATGCTCTACCCGTAGATGCAAGATCCAACTTATAGTGGGAAATAAAAGTATGAGATGAAGCCCACGTGGCTGCTGCACAAATATCATCTAGAGGAATCCTAGCCTTGAAGGCTGCCGAGGTAGATACTGACCGGGTTGAATGGGCATGAACACCCTCCGGTGCGGGCCTTCCTGAAGCTTGATAAGCCAATAAGATGCACTGTGAAATCCAGCGGGACAGAGAAACTTTAGAAATTGGCTTGCCCAAATTAAATTTTGCAAAGGAAATAAACAACTGGTCGGATTGCCTATGACCAGCCGTCCTGTTTAGATAAAATCTAAGTTGCCTGTGAACATCTAATGAGTGGAGCTTATATTCACCTTTGTTTTCATATTTAGGGAAGAAAACAGGGAGGTTAATGGATTGATTGATGTTTGCTTCAGAAGCGACTTTAGGAAGAAAGGACGGGTTGGTCCTGAGGTAGACACGGTCCGGATGAAATACCAAGTAAGGAGGTTTAGCTGATAATGCTTGAAGCTCAGAAACTCTCTTGGCCGATGTAATGGCTACCAAAAAAGCTGTCTTGTAGGACAAGAATTTGAGATCCACCGTAGCCGCTGGCTCGAAAGGGGGGGCGGTCAAGGCCTGTAGAACCAGAGAAAGGTCCCAAGGAGGAACCGCTTGTTTTACAGGGGGCCTGAGAAGAAAAGTACCTTTAAGAAAAATTTTACACAATTTGGCTGACATAAGAGGATTAGAGTCATGGCCAATGTGATAATGAGAAATTGCCGCCAGTTGTACTTTGACTGTGGAACTGCTGGCACCATCGTTAAAAAGAGTGGTTAGAAAGTCAAGCACTAATGGAAGAGGAACCGTGAAGGGATTCAGGCCTTGCCGCTCCGCCCACAAAGAAAACCGTTTCCACTTGCTGCGGTAGACCTTTCTAGTGGATGGTTTATCAGCTGCCACCAAAATTGCCTTAACAGGTGACGAAATACCGGGAGTCCTGATCAAGAGTGGAACTGGAGCAGCCAAGCGGTCAGCTTCAGGTTGTCCAGATTCGGAGGAGGTATGCAGGATGGATGGGATATCAGATCTGGAATGGGATCTAGAATCCAAGGAGGATTCACCGAGTGAGACCTTAGGAAGGGGAACCAGATCTGTCGAGGCCAAAGCGAGCAATGAGAATCATTCTGCAACCCACCCGAGAGGCTTTCTGAAGAACTTGGAGCATCAGAGGCAAGGGTGGATAAGCATACAGAAGACCGGGTGGCCAAGCATGCACCAGAGCGTCTCTTGGGGAACCTCCGGGAGGAGGTATCAGAGCGAAAAAACTGTCGCACTTGGTGTTTGAGGGAGAGGCAAAAAGATCGCATGAAGGAGTTCCCCACCGTGCGAATATGCGTTCCGCTACTCGACAATTGAGAGACCACTCGTAAGGGGTCAGAATGGTGCGACTGAGCTTGTCCGCTAGGATGTTGGACCGACCCGGAATGTGCGTTGCTATTAGAAAGCGGTTGGTGGAGATTGCCCATTCCCAAACTCTCATGGCTTCTCGACAAAGAGGGTAAGACCTTGTTCCCCCTTGCTTGTTGATGTACCAGACCACAGACATGTTGTCCGACTGAATCGCAATTGTTCCCAAGGGAAGAAAGTCCTGAAGTGCTAGCAACGCTAAAAGCACTGCTCTCATCTCTAGAACATTGATATGCAGTAAGGTCTCTGAATCGTCCCACGTGCCTTGGACGGTCCGGCCCGCTAAGTGCCCCCCCACCCGAGGCGGGAGGCGTCCGTGGTCACCGTGGCGAGAGGGGGAGAAGCACAAAATGGGCGGCCCCTGTGGAGATCCGGGGAGTGAAGCCACCACAAGAGGGACCGCTTGCAAGCCTTGCTGATCGCAATGGGATGATGCATGGGGAGAGCAAGGTATGACCACTGTACTAAGAGCGTCCACTGTAGAATGCGCATATTGAGCCTGGCAAGAGGAAGAAGTGCTATAGCAGATGCCATGGACCCTAGAGCCCTCAGGACCAACTCCGCCGGAACAGAACTTGAGTGGAGAATGGCCCGCACCTGGAGCTGCAGATTTTGGACTCTGTCCGCAGTGAGGAAGGCTCGTAAACTCCTTGTGTCTAGCCTGGCCCCTATAAAATCTAAGAGCTGTGTGGGCCAGGTTGGATTTCTTTGTATTTATTGTAATGCCCAGAAAAGGAGCAAGATGGAGAAAGGAGTCTCGCGCCAATAAAAGTAGATGCCTTGTTGGGGCGGTAAGAAGCCAGTCGTCCAGGTAGGGAAACACCTGCACGCCCTGAAGCTTCAGGTGGGCCCCTACCACTCCTAATACTTTGGTGAACACCCTGGGGCTGTGGTGAGACCAAAGGGAAGGACCCGGAACTGGTAGTGACTGGCTCCCAGCCGGAAGCGGAGGAACCTCCTGGGGCGCCTGTCCATCAGGATGTGGTAGTACGCGTCCTTGAGGTCTATCGAGCACATCCAGTGATTTTCTCCCAGAAGGGGGAGAATAGATTGCAGAGTGACCATTCGGAATTTTACTTTGGGGACTGCCAGATTCAAGAGAGAGAGGTCTAGGATTGGTCTTAGTTCCCCCGTCTTCTTTGGCACTAAAAAGAACCTGGAGTAGAACCCTGATCCGATCTGGTCTGGAGGGACGGGCTGGATGGCTCTTTTCTTTAGCAGATGGCCAATTTCTGCCAAAGCGGCCTCCCGTTGACCGGGTGGGACGTCTGGGAGGGACTTCAACTTTGGAAGGTGAAGGAAAGGGATGCGATATCCTCTGGATATGATTTGGAGAACCCAGCGGTCTGATGTTATGGACTCCCATGCCGCTAGGTGCCCCGGAACGTCCCCGACTGCCTCCAGAGTGGAGCAGTCGGGCAACCCTCAGGGTTGCTGCGGGCCGTTCAGAGAAAGGTTCCCTGGACCCGAAGTTTCTGGGAGCCCCTCTGCCTCTAGGGCGGCGTCCTCCCTGTCCTCCTCTGCCACGGAAGGACTGGTTGTCCGGAGCAGGCTGGGACTGCTGCGACTTCCGGAACCACATCTTCTTCTGACCCTTTTGGTTCCTAGAGTAGGGCCTCTGGGGTGCAGAGAAGCGGATTCCGACGGCAGACAGCGTCTTCCTGTCCTTCTCGCTCTGGGTCAACGTCTCGCAAACGGTTTTGCCAAAGAGAGCAGAACCATCAAAGGGGGCGTTTGCAAATGACGCTTTGAAGGGCTCAGAAAAATCGCAGTGACGAAGCCAGGCCTGACGTCTAGTGACTAGGCCTGCCCCCGCAGCTCTAGCGGCGCCTTCCATAGCGTGGGAGAGTAGCCGCACAGAGGTATTAGTAACTGACCTAAGAGTGGCCATACGGGTGGAGTGCAGAACCCTGTCCTCCTCCGAAATGGACTCTGGGGGAGATGCAGCATACTCTTTAATGAGATCTCGCTGCATCCTAATGACATGTGCCAAGTAGTTCAGCGCCCTTACCGAGAAGGTCGCTGAACTAAACATCCGCTTCCCCAAGCGGTCCATCATCCGAGACTCCTTGCTCGGGGGATGGACTGAGGGACTCTCCTGAGCCAGTTCCCTCTTGGTGGCCGCCGCCGTCAACATGGCATCTACCGGAGACCCCTTACTCCAATGGGCACGGTCGGACGGTGGGCTAAGGATCCTATCGGGCCTCTTAGGAATTGGCTCCACGGTGTCCGGTTCCTTCCACGCCCTGGTGGTAATGAGGTCCACCAGGGGGTCGGCAGGAGGGGACACCCAAGAGGTAGACGGGCCCGCTTCAAATGCCTCCAAGAACACGGACTCGTCCGAGGAAGACTTGGAGGCAGACCACCCCCCCTTATACGGAGCATTTCCATGATGTCTCCAAATGAGACATCCTCGGGGGGGTGACCATGGGGAGCCTTCCCCTTCCTCCAAGTCCGTGTCTTCTGTGAGAGACTCGGGGGAGTCAATGTGCCTCCTTTTGCACGTATGCTTGCGAGGGACATCCTCTGGGGGGCTGTCAGAGGAGTCCTCGCAAGCAGCAACTTGTTCCATTGGAGCAACTTGGGGCACAGAAGCGGGCTGTCCCAGGGGCCGGATGGTGGAAGCCTGGCCCAGTGCAGAGGGAGCGGCGGAGCCGAACAAGTGCCGGGGTCCGGAGACCCTCAACAGGGCCCTCTCCACTACATCAAGCGCCGAAGGGAGCCGACCTCGACCAAAGGATCCGACAATCGGCTCCCCTCGGATCCGAAGAGTGGATCGAGCGGCGCCGGCGCTGGATCCGAAGGACAGTGCGCTCCGACACGGACGGCGCCGAAGGAGCACTGATCCCCCCGGATCCGAGGCTCGGATCCAGGCTCCGAGAGGTCGGATCCGATGCACTCGAGGGCAGGGTCGGGTCCGGTACCAAGTACTATCGGCGCCGACCCACCCCGGCTCGGCTGCTCGGCTCCAGCTGCTCCGAACCCGGATAGCGGGTCGGAGAAGGAGCAATAGGTTTGAAAAAGGGTGTTGAGCTCCCCCCCAGAGGGGGGGGAGGCAAGAGCACTCCCATCTGCATCTGGGCCTGGATGAATCTTCTCATCATCCGGTCCAGATCAGCATCCGAAAGGCTATATGTAGATCTCGACGAGGCTACCGAGGTAGGCTGGGAGTGCCTCCTCGATAGCCTCGACGGAGATCGGGTCTCCTCCTCCTCAGGACCCGGTGAAAAACACACTGGGGACCAGAGCCGAGAAGGAGGAGACCGAGCCAACAACGGAGCCGGGGGAGAAGCCCGCTTGGCTGGCGGGGCCGAAACAGAGGTCTCGGCCCGCCGCTTGTGGTGCTTCTCCCTCCGGTCCTTTTTCCTAACATCCCTCTCCTCCGAACCAGAAATGGGAGGTTGAGTCCCAGGAGGAGGAGGGGGTGCCACGGAGGGAAGAACCGAAACCACGGTTACTCCCGAAGGAGCGGAGGTCGGAGCCGAGTCCGGCGGTAAAAGGCCCGCCAAGACAAGCTTGGACCTCCGCTCCTTCAGTGCCCTGGGGTTGAACCCTGCACAAATGGAGCATCCAGATGTGAGGTGTTCAACCCCCAGGCACCTAACACACCGAGTGTGGCCATCAGCTGGGGAAAGCTTATGGCCACACTCGGAGCATTTAGAGAATATAGATTTGGGCTGTTCAGCCATCCCAATCTATAAACAAGCTACTAAACTAAAGTAACTAAAACAAAATACACACACAGGCCCAACACACACACACTACGCCAACAGCGAGGGGAGGGAAAAAATACTTAGATTAACTCTAAAGTAAAATATCAAAGAGGGATACCTAAACTTTCACACAAAAAATGAATAAAAACTTCAAAATTCTATATTAACAGTTAGAAAAACTAGCACTTAGCTGAGAGCTATAGAAACCAATCCAGTCACCATGCGCGGCAAACGAGATCTGAGGTCATGAGGGTAGAGCAGGGCATTATGGGTGAGGGGAGGAGCTGAGAGCTTGGATCCATAGCTGGAAAACCATGCCGGTTCGGATCCGATATCGGATCCATAACCCACAGGTTGCAGACAAATGAATATCCTACTTCAGATCTGATCTTCCCAAAGTTGCACTGGCAAAGGATATAAACAACTGATCAGATTTTCTAAATTGTTTCATTCTATGTAAATAGAATCACAACTGCCTATGTAAATCCAGAAGGTGAGTGCAGTACTCTCCTTTGTTAGAATAATTTGGGAAAAATACTGGTAAGTGTATAGATCGATTGATATTAGTATCTGAAATCACTTTAGGCAAAAAGGTTGGATTTCTTCTGAGTGACACTCTGTCCTTATGAAAAATTAAGTATGGAGCTTTAGAGCATAGGACTTGTAATTCGGAGACTTGTCTCGCAGAAGTGACAGCTATGAGAAATAACATCTTCCAAGACTGAAACTTTAAATCACAGGTAGTTGCTGGTTCGAAAGGCAGTGCTGTAAATGACTGTAGTACTAAAGTCATATCCCAAGGCGGAAGAGGATCCTTAAAGGAGGGTTTTAAATGTATAATACCTTTTAGGAAAACTTTGCAAAGCTTGTGGGAAATCAAGGGTTGGTTGCCAAAAATGATAGGAAAGTTCAAAATTGCTGCTAGAATAACTTTGATCAGTGGCCCCCCTTATTAAAAATGGCAGTCAGAAATTCCAAATTTTTTTCTACTGGCACTGAAAAGGGGTCTAATCCATTATCATAGGCCCAGATAGAAAATCTCTTCCATTTGCTTAGGTAGAGTTCTAGTGGATTGTTTATGCAATGTCAGCAAAATATGCTGCATGGGAGAAGGTATACCATTATGCCTGGTGACTAACGGAACTGGAGGAACCAAGATGTCATCTTGAGAGGCTGAAGGCTGGGATGCACTAGTCCCTGAGGATGGGACAGTAGGTCCGGAACTGGGTCCAGAATCCATGGTCGGCAAAGCAGATGAGGCCATACAAAGGGAAACCATATCTATTGAGGCCAATAAGGAGCAATGAGAATCACCTTGCTTCTCAACCGACATGCTTTCTTGAGAAACATTGGGATCAGAGGAACGGGGGAAAGGCATAGAGTAGACCCGGGGGCCAATCGTGTAGAAGAGCATCTCTGGCTGACTTCCCCGATAGGGAATTAGGGCAAAGTAGCTTTTGCACTTGCTGCTGAGAGATGAGGCAAACAGGTTGCAGCAAGGGTGGCCCCAATGAAGAAAAATCTCTTTTGCTACCCTGGAGTTCAAGGACCACTCATGAGGCAGGAGGATGCATCTGCTCAGCTTGTCCGCAGTTATGGTGGAAGTCCCCGGGATGTGCGTTGCTATCAGAAAACGGTTGGAAGATATTGCCCATTGCTACACTCGAAGGGCTTCTCGACACAGTGGGTAAGACTTGGTTCCCCCTTGTTTGTTGATGTACCAGACTACTGACATGTTGTCTGACTGAATAGCTATCATCCCTGCAGGTAAGGCAAATTGAAACACTTGCAATGCCAGAAGCACTGCCCTTATCACCAGTACACTGATATGCAGGCTAGCTTCAGAAGGGGACCAAGTGCCTTGGACTGTTTTCCCTAGATAATGCCCCGCCACCCCATCTGGGAAGCATCCATGGTCACTGTGGCCTTGGGCTGGGGGAAGACAAAGGGACAACCTTGAAGAATCTCTCTCGAATGCATCCACCAAGTGAGATTGTCCTTGCATTGGCTGGAAATGAAAATTAAGTGGTCCATGGGATGAGTAAGAAATGACCATTGGTTTGCTAATAGCCACTGAAGAAGTCTCATGTGGAATCTTGATAGTGGAACCAAAGTAATAGCAGCTGCCATGGAGTCCAGAGCTTGTAGAATTAACTGAGCAGGTATTTTGTTTGAGCACAGAAGTGGCTGGACTTGCATCTGTATTTTCTGTAACCTGTGAAGGGGAAGCGATGCAACACAATTAGAAGTGTTGAGATGAGCTCCAATAAATTCCATGATTTGGCAGTATTGACTGTTATGCCCAATTGATGGGACAGGTCCAGTATGAAGTCCATGGTCTGTTGCAGTAGATGCCAGGTGGAAGCAGTGAGGAGCCAGTCATCTAGGTAAGGAAAAACCCAGAATCCGTGCTGTGACCGCCACCAAGAATTTGGTGAACACCCTAGGCCTGTGGTGAGACCAAAGGGCAGTGCTCTGAACTGGAAACGACTGGCCCTTATTCGGAAGCAGAGAAACTTTCTTGAGCATTTGTCCACTTTTATGTGGTAATACACATCTTGAAAGTCGATAGAGCACATCCAATCATCTTTCACATAGAAGGGGAGAACAAACTGAAACATGCCCATCCAGAATTTTGTTTGTTGGATAAATTTGTTTAGAACACCAAGATCCAGAACTGGTCTCCAGTCCCCTGTTTTCTTTGGCACTAAAAGAATCTTGAGTAAAAACCAGTATCCTAATTGGTCTGGTGGGACTTCTTGGATGAATCTTTTTTTCTAGCAGCTTTTGTACTTCTATTGCTGCTTCAACTCTCTCACTGGGTGGAACATTGGGGAGTTTTGCAGGGGTTCTTGGATAAAGGTTGAATGGAATTCGGTAGCCTCTGGTAATTATCCTTAGCACCCAGGCATTGGTGGTAATGGGTCGCCAGGCATTTGGCTGCAAGGAAAAACTTCCCCCGATTGCTTCCAGAGGTAAGCAATCAGGCCTCCGATCAGGAGTGCTGATAAGATTGACCAGAGAATGAATCTCTGGAACCCTAATTCTGCAGACCACTCTTGCCTCTTGCACAACATCTGCCACTGAAACTCCCCCGTCTGCCCCGAGGGGAGTCCGAGCCACGTGTGACTTGGAAAGGCTTTTGGGATTTTTTGAACCACATTTTACCACTCCTCTGGTTCCTGGAGAAGGACTGCTGAGAAGAGGAAAAATGCACGCCCACAGCAATGTCTTTCCATCCTTTTCACACCTGGACAGAGTTTCCATAACCTTGGGACCAAACAAAGAGGACCGATCAAAGGGGGCATTGACAAAGGAAGATTTGAATGGTGAACCAAACTCATACAGGTACATCCAAGCGTGTCTTTGTACTGTAACGCCTGAAGCTGCTGACCTGATCACCCCTTCAGCTGCATGTGCAATGAGCCTCATGGACGAATTTGATATTGACTCCAAGGTAGCTAGTTGGGAAGTGACTTTCTCCTAGACCCCCACAGCCACTGCTTCCACCAGGGTATCTGATAGCTCCTTGACCAGATCCCTTTGGAGTCTAGTAAAATATGCCAAAAAAACTTGGGTCTATATCACGCTATCGAATGGTCTAAATAGTGAATGCTATTTAGTCGATCTGATACTGTTGAAATGGCAAAATAGCAAAGTCACGGAACATCAAATTATTTCTCAGGGAAAAAATTTGGTGGGCTGTCTTCGGGACTTTGCTATTTCCTCCACTATGGTGCGATCTCGGAGTTGGTATATTTAAGTAGGGGGGGTGTGTGGGGGGGGCAAACCCCCCACTTAAATTTGTGTTTATTTTCTTTTTTTACGGAGCAGCGAATTTATTCCCTGGGAAAAAATTTGCTGTTCCGTTTGTTCGATATTTTGTTGTTTTGATATTATCGGTACGATGAAATAGCGTTTGCTATTTACATCGTACGATAATATGATATAGATGCAAAAATTCAAAGACCTGATGGAGAAGGCCGATGATGCATAGATTCACTTCCCAAATCTGTCCATTGCCCTGGATTCTCGGTTTGGGGGATGGACAGTAGAACTTTCTTCGGCGAGTTATTTCTTAGTAGTAACCGCTACCACCATGGCATCTACTACCAAGCCCTTAGCCCAGTGGGGTTTCTCCTCTGGGACAGTAAGAATCTTATCAGGTCTCCAGGGGATTGGTTCGACAGTTTCAGGAGGCTCCCAAGCCTGCTGATTAATTAACTTAAATCGTCAGTGGGCGGGGTCATCCAGGAGGTAGATGGGCATGCACCAAAGGCCTGCAAGTACACAGATTCCTCTGAGGATGGGTCTTTGGGCTTCCAACCACCCCTCTGCTTAAGGATCTCCAAACTGTCTCCGAAGGACACGTCTTCCGAGAGTGATCATGTGGAACCCTCCCCTTCACTTCATTGAGATCTGTGTCTTCTGTGATGGATTCTTCAGGAGAATCAATGTGCTTCCTCTTCCATGATCTCTTCAGACGGGGCTCTTCGGTGGGAATATCTGAGGAGGACACGGATGAAGGGATATCCTAGGCTAGAGGAGGAGAGTAATTGGGTGCTCTGGGAGAGAACCCAGCTACTCCGGGAGGGAGAGTAGTCTGAACAGTGGAAAGAAACACCCTGGGCTGCCAAGATCTGGTCCACCAACCTAACAATGTCCAGTTCGGACAGGCTTCTGGTGGAGCGCATAGATAGGGCTGAAGGAGACTCAGGTCTCTCCACAAATGGATTGTGTAACTGTCCAAAAAAGGGGATCCACTGAAGGTGAATAGACAGACCTGAGTTCCGAAGATGTGGATGACTTCAGTACTGCATGTTGCACTGAAGGTGAAACAGTCAGGATCGAAGTCAGAACCGTTATGATTGTCAGAGCCGATGAACTAAGGCTCTGAACTGTAGTTGTATCTGGTGTCGATGGAAACAAAAGTCTTTGGTGCCGAAGATTTTGACTATTCCAACAATTTAGAAACTTTTGATTTTGGCTCCAAGGACGAACCCACCGAGGCATATTTATGTTTTTTAACAGTTGGTGCCGAAGGAGATGACGGCACCGATTGAAAAGACTTAGAGCCAGAGGCCGAAGGGAACTGGTTGGCCTTGGATAAGGCTTCCTCGAAAGGGGCCTTGAGGAGTCCTTTGTGGATTAGCTTATTCTTTCTTTTGGCCAGGGTTCTATTACTAAAACCCTGGCAAATAGTACATTCCACACTCAGATGGGGCACACTCAAGCAATAAAGTACAGTTTTGTACCTACCATAAATGTAGATGTTCGAGTGTACACCCTGCTGCAGTCATCACACTTGGGTTATCCTGTCATCAGGCAGTCCCGCAGTCGGCCGGAATTCCAAAGTCTTGGTCCGGCATCGGTTGCTGTCGCTTCTTCCCTGACGTCAGTGCGCCAGGGGTATATATAATGCATCCGACGCCATTTTCTTCAGTTTTTCTTGCCCCAGATGTCAGGTGCCCCCAAAAAGGTGGTCAGTAATTTTTGAACAAACACAAAATCCCTCCAGCTATAAGCAAAAACATCAGGAAGGTATTGTAGAGATTTTAGCCAGTTAGATCAGAGGGGATGGAGGGAGGGTAACCTGGACTGCAGCAGAGTGTACACTCGAACATCTACATTTATGGTAGGTACAAAACTGTACTATGTTCATCATGTTACCCTGCTGCAGTCATCACACTTGGGTAGAATCCCAAAGCTAAGGATGGGTGGAGGAGTTATAGAGGGTTAGAGGAGGCTAGAAGGCCCTGCAGAACTGCAGTGGCGAAGCCAGCTCTAGTCTTAGAGTAAAGTGGTAAGTGATAGTGTTTGGTAAAGGTGTATACTGAACTCCAAGTTGCAGCTTCCAAAATCTCCTTGGTAGGAACCCCCCTGAGGAAGGCTGTAGATGTAGCTGTTGCCCTGGTAGAGTGGGGCCTAATGGTAGCAGGTACTGGTTTTCCATGATGGGTATAGCAAAAACGAATGCAATGTCCTATCCATTTGGAAATGGTCTGTTTTGATATGGCCTTCCCTTGTGAAGCTGTAGCATAGGATACAAAGAGCTGGTCAGATTTTCTGAAAGCCTTAGTTTTATCCAAGTAGTAACGAAGTTGCCTGTGAATGTCCAAGGAATGCAGGAGTCTTTCTCCTTTGTTCTGTGGATTTGGGAAGAAGGTGGGTAAGTGGATGGTTTGATTTAAAGCCACACTGGAAACCACCTTAGGCATGAAGGAAGGATTAGTTCGTAGAGAAACTCTGTCTTGATGGAAAATGAGGAAAGGTTCCACTGCCATAAGTGCCTGCAGCTCTGAGACTCTTCTAGCTGAAGTTATTGCTAGCAGCAGGGCAGTCTTCCATGATAGAAACTGTAGATCTGCAGAGAAAGCTGGCTCAAAGGGAGGTAGCGTAAGTTTTTCCAGAACAAAATTGAGGTCCCATGTTGGTGTAGATGCTCTTCTGGGGGGCCTAATGTTTTTTGCCCCTCTGAGGAACTGCCTTAGAAGTGGATGCGAAAATAAGGGTGGATCCGTGTTGTAGTGGGCTGAAATAGCTGTTGCATGGATTTTAATGGAAGAAAAAGAAAGTCCTTTGTGCAACATCTCAGTTAAATACTGTAGAATCTGAGGCATGTGAGGCTGAAGTGTGTTTTGGCCTTTAGCTTGGTTCCAGGCGCAAAACCTTTTCCATTTATCCGAATAGGCCTTCCTGGTGCTGGGCCTCCTAGCTTCCAGAATAACATCCATAACTGCTTGGGAAAGAGGAGCTGGCTGGATGCTTAGGTGATCTGCCATGCCGCCAGATTTAAGGTTTTGAGTTGGCTGTGAAGAATCTGATTGTTTTGCTGTGTGAGCAAATGGGCAATTTGTGGTAAAATCCAAGGTGGGCCCTGGGCCATATTCCTCAATAGTGGGTACCAGTGCTGGCGTGGCGAGTCTGGGGCTATGAGTATCAGTCTTGGTCTCCCCTTTCTGACTTTCAGAAGCACCTTTGTGAAGAGAGGCAATGGAGGGAAGGCATATACTGTCAGGTTTTTCCAACTGAATGAGAGTGCGTCCACTTTCCAAGCTTGATGGTGAGGTGTCCTTGTACAAAATTTTGTTAGTTGATAGTTTTGAGGACTGGCAAACAGGTCTATGTCTGGAAGGCCCCATTTTTGAGTTATCATTGCAAATACGTGTGGATCCAGTTTCCACTCGTGGGGATCCATGATGTTTCTGCTGAGGTCATCTGCCAATGTGTTCTTTTTTCCTGGCAGGAATTGAGCTTGTAACTGAACTTGGTAAGCCAGAGCTGTGTTCCACAAGGTCATTGCTTGCCTGCATAGATGGTAGGAGTGTGTACCCCCTTGTTTGTTTATGTACCACATTACTGTGGTGTTGTCCGTCTGTATTGTAAGTTGTCATGGATGTAATAGATTCTTGAAGGCTGTCAGAGCATTCTGTACAGCTAGCATCTCTTTGATTGATGTGCAGATTCCTTTGATCTGCAGTCCATATGCCTTGAACGCACTGTCCTGCCATGTGTGCCCCCCAGGCGTAGTCCGATGCATCTGTTGTCATAGTTTGCCTGGCTGGGGGCAAGGTGAAAGGCTGACCCTTGTTGAGGTGACATGCCTGTGACCACCACAGAAACTCCTGTTGTAGGCAGGGAATGAGAGATATCATTGTGTCCAAGCTGTGGCTGTGTTGAGACCATACGCTTTTAGGTACCACTGTAATTTCCTCATATGCAGCTTTGCAAATGGTATTAGTAGTATGCAAGATGCCATGAAGCTCAAGGCCTGCAGAATTTTTCTTGCAGGTAGTTGGGTCTTTGTTGCCATTGTTTTGAAATATTGAGTCAGTTGTAGTTGTTTGTCTGGCATCAGATAAGCCTTCTGGGCCGTTGTATTCAAGCTGGCACCCAGGAATGTCATGTTTTGTGAGGGTACTAGTTTTGATTTCTTTTCGTTTACTGTGTACCCCAGGCAACTTAGAAGATGTTTTACAAAAGCCAGATGTTGTAAGAGGGTGTCCTTGCTTTCTGCTTGGATGAGGCAGTCATCCAGGTATGGGTATATTTGAATTCCTCTTTGTCTGCAGTATGCAATTACTGGTGCCAGGCATTTTGTGAAGACCCTGGGTGCAGTAGATAAGCCAAAGGGCAGTGCAAAGAATTGGTAATGGGTTGAACCTGCAATGAAATGGAGGTATCTTCTGCAACTTTGTCTGATAGGGACATGCAGGTATGCCTCCTTGAGGTCCAACGTTACTAGCCATGCTTTCTTGCCCAACATGGGAAGAAGCTGCTGTAGTGTTAGCATCTTGAATTTGGGTACTTGTAAGAAGGTGTTTAGAATTGAAAGGTCCAGAATTGGTCTCCAGGCATTGTCCTTTCTGGGAACTAGAAATAGTCTTGAGTAAAATCCTTGACCTTGCTCTCAAGTAGGTACCAGTTGAATGGCTCTCATGTCCATGAGAGCTGTAATTTGTTTTTGTGCCTCTGCCCAATGATTTTGTGGCAGGTTTGGCATTCCTCTTTTCATTGGCAAGGTGTGAAAATGGAATCTGTATCCTCGTGAAATTATGTCTAGGACCCATTTGTCCTTTGTGACAATGTGCCAGTTGTCTGAAAAAAGTGCGAGTTTTCCTCCCAAGGGGGCTGCCAAGAGAGTGTTGCTTGGCCAGATGAGGTGCAAGTCATTGAGTTTGCCTTCTGGTAGTTTGGGACCTGTCTTCTCCTCCCTTCTGTGTTGCAGTGCCCCATTGTCGAGGTTTGTACTGGGCTTGTGGTTGTCCTCTGCCTCTTGGACGTCTGTGGTCTGTCAGTAGCTGGAAAGGACCAATTTTTTGTTGGCCAATTTCTGCTGAAGTGAGGGGGCTGTACCTGTAGAAATTATTTGACTGTCTGCATAGATTTTGACTTATCCTCCATTTTCTTTAAAACTTCTTCTGCTCTAACTCCAAAAAGAACATCCTGCTGTAAGGGAGCATCCAGAAGCTTTGCTTTAACATGATCAGGCAGAGTTTGTTCCTTTAACCAAGCATGCCTACGTATAACAGACGCAGTGACAGCTGCTCTGCAGGAAGCCTCTAAAGAATCAAAACCACAATGTAAAGTATGTTTGCCCACCTGTTCAGTTGCATGTAACAGATCCTGCATTTCTTTCAATTCAGACTGTTGAGGGAGTGTGCTCATTTTTTGTTTTAACTGAGACATTAGAAATTGCTGATATTTTAGCATGTGAAATTGGCAATTCAGTGCCCTCATAGCTAGAGTGGCTGAGGTGTAAACCTTTTTCCCCCACCTGTCTAGTGCTCTGGAGTCCCTTTCAGAGGGTACAGGATTTTTTGCCATAGAAGCCTTAGCCCCTTTGGGACCCTGGGAGATAGTCTCTGGATCAGCAACAGGGCTTTTATAAAGGAATTTGTGGGAATCAGGCACTCTATAGTGTCTGTCAGGTATGGCTGGAGCAGGAGGCAGAGAATCTGGGTTCAAACTGGATTCTAAGTAAACATCATCCACGATGTCTAAAACTGGGGGGATGGCAAGTGGTCTGTGCTGGGGGAATAAAAGAAACTCTCTGAGCCTTTTCTTTGAGTCAGAGTAGTCCTGACCTTCCCAGTGAAAATGTTCCCTCATAGTGTGTAAAGTTTCTCCAAAGGAGTAGTCTTCAGGGGGAGAAGCTGAGGGAATAGAATCCTCAGCATCAGAATCTTCATAAGGGGAGAAGGAGTAGCCTTGGTCCTCAGAGGAGCCTGAGGAAATAGAGACTTGTTCAGAGGAGGCATAATCTTCCTCTTGTCTAGGCCTTTTGTCGGGTGGGGGTTGGGAACCCCTGATTAAAGAGATCAAATCTTCAGCCATTTTGAGCATCTGTTTCTTAGGCATGGGGCCTTGAGCTGGAGACTGAAGTGCAGTCTTTTTAGGTTTAATAGGAGTCTTAGTCTTAGGATACGTTTTTATGGTGAGCGTCGTCGGTCTGAAAACGCCTTCAGAAACTGAAGGTGTTTCTACAGCACCGACATCTTTATCAGCAGTGTCGTCGGTAGGGGGTACACAAAATGGCAGCGTCGGCCTAGTACTCTCTGCCAAAAGCTCTGAAGCGGTCTCGGGTTCCAGATCTGCGGTAGTCAGGGGCTGCGTCGGAGCCTCACTGAAGACCGATGAACCGGAGACCGGACCAGCCGAGGCCTCGGAGTCTGGCTTGGGTCTAGGCTGCCTGTCCTTGCATTTTTTGTGCACGCCGGTAGTCGGTTGCTCCGACGGCATAGTGTAGTTAAATTTTCTAACGAAGTAGTGTCGTGCGAAATCAAAGCGTCTTTTTATAGTACGCTTATTAAACCTAGCACAAAAACGACAACCAGTGACGTTGTGGTCTGGGCCTAGGCAAGGTATGCATTAAGAATGAAAATCCTTATGAGGTATTTGCTTCCCACAAGAAATACAATTGTTAACTTTTTCTGACATCGGTCTGAGGCAAGAAAAGTTTCCCCAATGGGGTACTTAGCTTTATTGAAGACTTCGGATCTGAAATTCGACTTAGAAAATCTCAGGAGTCGACCGACCGGCACTTGCGAACTGCTTCTGCTTCGGGCACCGCGCGGCAAGAAAGACTGAAGAAAATGGCGTCGGATGCATTATATATACCCCTGGCACACTGACGTCAAGGAAGAAGCGACAGCAACCGACGCCGGACCAAGACTTTGGAATTCCGGCTGACTGAGGGACTGCCCGATGACAGGATAACCCAAGTGTGATGACTGCAGCAGGGTAACACGATGAACATCACATCTGTCATGGTTATCTGAGTTTGGCAGCTTTCTGCCACACTCAGAACGTTGTTTGAATCCTGTGGTACAGGATTCAGACTTTTCAGCCATAACTATCAAAAGCAGACACACACACACACACACACACACACACACACACACACACACAAAAAGGATTTAAGAGAGAAAAAATTCTACCAGCAATGGTAGAAAAAGGGTTATCACAGGGAAAAGAGAAAGAACTACCAGCGATGGTAGGGGAAAGCATTTACCATGGTAAAAAAAGGGGGAAATGCACTCACTTAGGTAGACCAAACAGTAGATAAAAAAGTTAGAACTAACAGTAAGAAGTTTTAACTATTAATAGAAAAGGAATAATTATTGGAAAAACAGAAAAATTACTTAGCTGCGAGAGATCACTGGCTGACATGTCTGATTCGCAAAAGCGGCAAACAAGATCTTAGGTAATTTAGAGAAGGGAATTGTGAGTAGAGTTGCAGCACAAGAGATTTTTTTTTGGCTGGCGTGAGTTGTGTAATGGCCGGATTGGTTCCAAGAATTGGAACCGTACCCCATTAGTCAAGAATAGCTGAAGACTGACAACATCAGATGAATAATTATACATAAACAAATCAAGAAAAGGTGTGATAGCAGGACAGATTAAACTGCTGACTTACATGGATCCTTAATATGAAATAGTTTTTCCCAAGGGAGGTGACACCCACTAGATTTAAGAGGTTTGATACATAAGTCCCACTAGTCAAGTGAAGAGAAACTACTTTACCCTACTGCAATGACTTTAGAAGATGAAAAGCTGACCTCAGTACTGGTTTGATCATAATAGCTCACAATGGTGAGAAAATCCTAGGATGATACAATACCAAAAAGACAACAGAATATCTGTAAACTCTTGTCTTGACAGAAAAAAGGTCTAGTCAAATGGAATGGGGAAGAGCTGAAACTATTTATACTAAAAGGATAATCTGTGAATGGCTCAAGAATGATTTTTATGCTGGTATTTTAAATCTTAGGGAAGAAGACCAGAAAAAAAGTCTAGCCCCAATGGTCTGAAGGATGAGGAGGACCTGGGAGGGCATCACCAATATTCAGACTTCAATGTAAGGAAACATTTGCACACTTAGTTGTAAAAGTGCTACTAATGTGAGTGTCAGGCATTTGATAGTAGCAGAATGCATCAAAAAGAGATGACCTCATCTGAAAGTGTAGTCCCCAAAATACTGCAATGATTCCTTTTGGTTTTCCAAAGCTCTGATGTAATGATGTGCATTTCACATGTACAGAAAAAATAGGTAGAACCACTGCCATAGAAATGCCAATTTTTGACAGAAATACTACATTTAAAAGGCCAAACTTGTTAATAATATTCAGGTTACTGGTTAATTTGCATCTTTTTGAGAACCAGGAAACTCCTGGAATAAAAATCAAAAGCATCTCAGTGGTGGGGTAGATACTCAGTGGTTCATTCACATGCAGCAAACCTGATGGACACTGGAGAAGCATGCAAGAGTGCTGGCTTCATGGGGGCATGGTAGCCATGGGGGGTAGGTAAGGCACTTATGAAGCAGGTGATTCTGCCCTCACTGCGCATGCCTATTGTATGCCAAACCCCTGGATGATCACAACATGCACAGTGGGGGTTAGGGTGATAAAATAATCCATCCCCGAAGGCTGCTTAAATGATGGCCAGTCAAAGCTGACTTTCACCCTCCTGGATGGGAAGAATGCACTTATCAACTAGTTGGGTGGGGGGGGGGGGCTGATGACTGGCAGGCTGTGGGGGAAAGGCACAAAGACAAAAAAAGCATCTAAGAGATGATGGTGCCATCTAAATGGTAGTTTTTTTTTCTTACATCTTTCTCTTCCTCTCCTTACTAAACATCTACCTTCTCCTAATAACATGCCAGATTTTTCATTCTTTCATTGTAACAGCTACTGCTGTATGGATGGGGAGCGGGGTTGACTGCCCACTGGTAGCTGGCCATCGTCCAGTTAAATAGGACATTTCTGCTACAGTTGCCTTTCCAGGGGTTTGCAACACCAAGCTTAGAGTAGAATGTATGCTTCCAGAGACTCGCCAATACCCAGTGGCAGTACAAGCAGCTTCTACTAAGTCAGTAGTGCTTCATCTTTTCCCTGGCATACTTTGTCGGTACACCTTGGGTTTGTCTGCCGGATAGCAATGGTGCAGTGAACTGGTCTACCTCTGACTCTTTGTGATGGACAAGACAGCTAAAGTCACTTACTCCCTCCCAACTGGAGGATGATGACTGCTAAACAAACACAGATTGTTTGAAATATAGTCAGGACTTCATCAATTACTCATTATCTTTCTTTTTCTCCTTCTCTCTCTGTCTCTCTCTATACACACACACACACACACACACACACACACACACACACACACACACACACACACACACACACCACAGAAGGTACAGTTAGGTAAGCTGCACTTATCCATGACAATATATGTTTGAATTCCTCATTGCTGCAGTCATGTTTAGGCTATATGGGTTGTGTCTTGCCTAAGACAGAACAACCTGCCACCTTCCAAATGCACTGGCTCTCTCCCACACTTACAATCTGACTTCTTAGGCCTGAGGAGGGAAAATTCAGCAATCAGGGTGGAGAAACTTCAGGATTTTCTTGCACAAGAATTAAGAAATACTGTACTTACCATGTACTATCCAAGCAAGAAATAACCATTAAAAGTCTTTCCCAACAGCAGGAGGATGGAGAGTGGGTGAGGCTACTGCTATGGTAAGTGCAACTAATATGACTGTATTATCTTAATCATTCCCACTGCTGCAGTACCCTTTAGACTCTATGGGTTGATTACCAAAGCCTATCCAACCTGTGAGGAGGAAGGATATTGATTCAGGAGCACCTGAAGAAAGGTCCTAGCAAAGCCAGTCCTGGATCTAGAGAAAGAATTTTGTCGGCAATGCCTTTTAAAGATATGAACAGAAGACCATGTAGCTGCCTCTAGAATGATTCTAGAATCCACTCTTTTCTAACATTCCATTTAAGAAGATAAGGTCCTCATAGAGTGAAGCTTGTTACTGCCTGGCATTGGAATACCATGGTGGAAATAACAAAAGGAAAATAGCTGGGGACAGTCATAAGGTAACAGCCTGTTTCAGCACAGGTTGTGCATTCTTAGGCCCACATAAGAAATAAATAGCTGATCAGCTTTTCTAAAGGACGTAGTTCTGTCAGAATAGTATATGAGCTGTATATATGTATGTCCAGAGTATGTAGAATCCATTCTTCCTGGTTCTGTGGGTCAGGACAGAAAGTACAGTTGTGTAAGTAAAGTTATCAGAACAGCACATGTTTGAATAATCACTGCTACAATAGCCTTAGATATATGGGTTATATTCTGACATGGATATAACAGTCAGACAGCTTCCAAAGCTACAGAGCACCTTCCACATGCCCAAACTCTCAGGAATTTCAAGCAGAGCTCACTGAAAGAAAAGCCTGGGTGGAAAGCCCTTCAGAGCTTTCCTGCCAACAGACAGAGAGAGGCTCAGCCCTGAAACAATAATGCTTGGAAGAAGAAAAACCAAACAACCACACCCTGGCATAAACAACATACTAAAAAGCAAGGGGGTAGAGGGAGGGCGGTAGCAGCTACTTGAGCAGTGATCATTCAAACAGCTGTTATGGTAAGTTTACTTATACAACTGTACTCTATTCATCATATGGATCACTGTTGCAGTAGTCTAGGCTATATGGGTTGATTACTCTAGCTCATTATATTTGGAAGGTGAACGAAGAAGAGACCAAGAGCCCCAGGAAAATGGTGCTTGCAAATCCTGATCTAGACCTAGACCTAGACCTAGAGAAGGAATCCAGTTTATAGTGCTTTATAAAAGTATGAAGAGAAGCCCAAGTTGCTGCTTCTAAATACTCCTAGAGTCCAACCTTTTCCAAAAAGCCACAGAAGAAGCCATGGGTCTGGCAGAGTGGGCATGACCTTGTCTAAACAGTTTTGTTGTGGTGAATATAATAAAAGATAATAGCCTTAGACAACCATTTGGAAATAGTCTGTTTTGACACAGGTTATTCCTTATTCTTACCTTTGCAAGAAATGGACAACTGATTTGAAAATCTGTAAGATTTATTTCTGTCAAGATACAATCTGAGTTGTCTGTAGATATCCAAGGTTTGGGGTATCCTTCCTCCCTCATTTTGGGTTCAGGAACGAAAAAGAAAATTGATAGTTTGGCTTAAAGTAAGCTTGGATAACACTTTAGGCACAAAAGAAGAATTAATTCACAAAGAAAACCCTGCCTGTGTTGAAAATGAGGTAGAGTTGACTCATCATAAGGGCTTGCAACTCAGATGGTCTTCTTGCAGAAGTCAGAGCAATCAGTAAAATTGTTTTCTATGTTAAGAACCTCAAAGTCAACCAGATTAGCGGGTTCAAATGGAGAAAGTGTTCTCTTCTCAAACACAAAAATTAATATCCCAAGGAGAAGCCACTAGTTTTCTTTGAGGCCTCTTAGGCAAAATCCCTTTCAAAAACACTTTAACATGAGACTGCACTAAAAGAGAAGGATCCATGGGCAGACACGCTGAAATCAGCATTGACAGAAGAATAAGAAAGGCCATAGGACAGTAACCTGAATGAGTGCTGGCTATGATGTTGGCACCAACTATAAAACCTTTTTCATTTGCTAATACATGATTTAATAGTAGCAGCTTTTTTGCCTCTATTAGTACCTGCTGCACATCCTCAGTAAAGAGGTGCTTAAAAGGAATTAAAATATCATCCAGGCAATCAGTTGAACCTGACTGGTGTTGGTGTATCAAACACTCTTGTTCTTGTGTGAGTAGATCCAGTCTGTGAGGAAGCTTGTGGTAATTTACTCTGGCCATTTCCAAAAGAAGGGAGAACTATGACTGCCTGTGCTAGAAGGGAGTCATAACAATGATCTTGGGAATTCCTTCTGAATCTTCAGACGTATCCTGGATATTAGTGGAAAGGGTGGAAAAGCATTCAGGAATATTCCTCTCCAAGGAAAAGAAAAGGCATCTGTCTTACAGGCCTTCTTGCATGGAGTTCTGGAGCAGAATCTTGCCAGCTGATTATTCATAGAGGAGGCAAAGAGGTCTACTTGAGGAACTCCCCACAGATGGATTAGATCTTTGAAGGCCCTCTAATCTAATTTCCATTCATGAGGGTCTGCCCATGTCCTGTTCAGCTTGTCTACTATAGAATTATGCTGGCGGAATGTAGGATGTCTGAAGCAATATTATGACTGTACTGTGAAGCTATAGCCTAAGCTAAATGGCTAGATAGCAAAGAGGTTCAACCTTGATGTTTGATGTCCAACATGACTGTGGTATTGTCTGTAACAATTTGAAGAGGTCCTGGGGACCAAAGATGATTCAGAGAGCTGAGTGCCTTGATCAGGGCAAGCATGCATCTGTCCTTGTGTGCCATAAACCTTGCTCTTTTATCTCTCCTCAAACTGCTCTTTAAACAAAGTCTGAAGCATCTGTGGTGATCTGGATTTAGGGATATCTGTTGACTCTACCAAATGATTTCTCTTCTGACAAACCCCAACACTGAGATTTGAAAAGACAGAGTGTCGGTGCTGGGACCAAAAAGACTTCTGATGCCACTGTTTATTACTAATGCAGAGTCTTGCCACGGGTCTCAAGACATAATGTAGGATGCTTGCAGGGCTATAAAGTACTAATGAGCTACTTCCCAAGCAATCATAGCCAGCCTGCATAGAGGGTATGACACTGTATCCCCTTGATTTTCGATGTACCACATCACTGTGGTGTTGTCAGTAATCACCTGCAGAAGTCCTGGGGACTATAGATGATGGAGAGATTTTTAAGGCATTGATCACAGCCATCTTTTTGATATTTATGTGCTTTGGCCTGTCTGAGTAATCCCAAAGGCCATACCCCCTTATTGCCATTGATACTCCCCCCCTGGCAAAATCTGAGATGTCTGTAGTTACAAATTGATTAGGAGGTAGAGGGGAAAAGAGGAAACCTGCATTTGTTTGTGTTTGCAGTATCCACCAGTTCATTTCCTTTTTTACAAAGCCCAGTGCTTTGGTCTGTCTGAGTAATCCCAAAGGCCATACCCCCTTATTGCCATTGATAGTCCCCCCAGCAAAATCTGAGATGTCTGTAGTTACAAATTGATTAGGAGGTAGAGGGGAAAAGGGGAAACCTGCATTTGTTTGTGTTTGCAGTATCCACCAGTTCATTTCCTTTTTTACAAAGCCCAGTGCTGGAATCTGAAACTCCATGGGATATAAATGTTGGTTAATCTTTCTTGTGTGTTACCTGGCAAGTGGAATCATAAGATTCATAGATGCCATGCACCCCATAATCCCAAGAGACTCACTGGCTGTAATCTGAGACTGAAAAGCACTCTTACCTTCTCCTGTGGTAAAAAAAGCTTTTTGCTGCAGAGTGTCTATAAAATGTCCTAGCAAGACAATTCTGTGTGACAGGATCAAGAAGGATTTCTCAGTGTTTATTTGGTATCCCAGACTGGTTAGAAGAAATAAAATGAGAAGTTATGTACCTACCATAACGTTCCATGTTAGTTGTCTTCTCTCGCCTTCTTTCTTGCTGGATGGGTTCGGGACTCGGCCACTTACTAAAGCTCGAGAGCTAATTTTACCGGCTCGAGGCAACCCTATATCCCATGATGCAAGGCGATGACTACCAAGATCTCGTTTGGTAGCTACGGAAAATTATGCAATATATTCCTCCAACTGGAGAGGAGGAGGAAAAGGTAATAATAATAATAATCCCCCGAATAGGACCAACCTGATCTAGTGACACTAGTAAGCTGATTAGCTGGAAAACTGGATCAAGACTCTTCAAGGAAGAGGAACAATCTTCTCGGTCTGACCAGGCTAGGGGGATGGTGGGCGGGACGCAAGAAAGAAGGCGAGAGAAGACAACTAACATGGAACGTTATGGTAGGTACATAACTTCTCAATGTTAAGTTGTCAATCTCGCCTTCATTCTTGCTGGATGGGACTGCGTCCCTAGCACCTCTATCCTGGGTAGCTCAAGGGAACAGACTCTTGAGAACGGTAGAACCAAAATTTGCTCTGTCTCTGGAGGCCAAGTCTAATTTGTAATGCGAAACAAAGGTATGAGGAGAGGCCCATGTGGCTGCTGCACAAATAGTGTCTATTGGGAGTCTAGCCTGAAAAGCTGTAGATGTAGCTAGTGCTCTGGTAGAATGGGCTTTTGGCCTAGAAATCAACTCTTTACCTCTGAGCTGATAAATGCATGTAATCACAGAATACAGCCATCTAGATAGGGTTACCTTGGATACTGGAAGGCCTTTCCTGTTCTCTGCATAGGATAAAAACAGTTGACCAGATTTCCTAAAATGTTTGGTTCTGTCCAGATAATATCTGAGTTGGCGGTGAACATAGAGATAATGTAGTTTTTGTTCCGCTCTATTAGAATAATTTGGGGAAAAAACTGGAAGATCAATAGATTGATTTAAGTTCGTCTGCGATGCCACTTTGGGTAAGAAAGACGGATTAGTCCTTAGAGAAACTCTGTCTTTGTGGAAAATTAAGTAGGGAGGACGAATGCAGAGGGCATGAAGCTCAGATACTCTCCTGGCAGAAGTAATGGCGACTAGAAAGAGTGTCTTCCAAGAAAGAAATTTCAATGAACAGGTAGCCGCAGGCTCGAAAGGGGGAAGAAACAAGGATGTTAAAATTAAATTTAGATCCCACTGTGGTGGGGGGTCTCTAATCGGAGGTTTAAGTAAAAATATACCTCTAAGAAATGCCTTGCAAAGTTTATGTGACATGATGTTGTGGTCCAACAAGCCGATATGAAAATTTGAAATGGCTGCCAGCTGAACTTTTACTGTGGAGGAAGAAGATCCTGAATGAAAAATCTCGGCTAGGAAGTCCAAGACCGAATGAATTGGAGCAGTAAAGGGATCTATGTTCCTAGCTTTTGCCCAGAAGGAGAAACGTTGCCATTTACTAGTGTAAATCCTTCTGGTGGAAGATTTAAGGGAAGCTACTATGATATCCCGGACGGGATTAGAAATCATAGGAAGCCTGGCTAGGGATGGAAGTGGAGCAACCAAGCAGTGAGGTTGAGAGAAGGTATGGATTGGTGCAGCTGCCCCGACTGGTGGGTCAGAAGATCTGGAACCTCCAGATGCCATGGCTGTACCAAAAGATAACGATGTAGGAACGGAAACCATATCTGTCGAGGCCAATAAGGGGCAATGAGAATCATCTTGGCTCTCAAGGCGGTTGCTTTCTGAATTACTTGTGGTATTAGAGGGAAAGGAGGAAAGGCATAGAGAAGTCCCCGGGGCCAATCTTGGATTAGAGCGTCTCTGGGGGGATGGCCTGGAAGGGGGAAGAGAGAGAAGAAGTCGGGGCATTTGCTGTTTTGAGGAGTAGCAAAAAGATCGCAGCAAGGAAGGCCCCACTTCTGAAAAATCTCTTCCGTCACAGATTGTTTGAGAGACCACTCATGACGCATGAGAATAGCTCTGCTCAACCTGTCCGCTATGATGTTGGATTTCCCGGGGATATGCGTTGTATCAGAAACCGCTGTGAAGAGATTGCCCACTGCCAAAGTCTGAGTGCCTCTCGACACAGTGGATAGGACTTGGTTCTGCCCTGCTTGTTGATATACCACACTACGGACATATTGTCCATTTAGACTGCAATAGTTCCCAGAGGAAGAGAGTCGTGGAGGGCTTGCAACGTTAAAAGCACTGCTCTCATCTCCAGGACATTTATGTGCAGGTGGCATTCGAAAAGTTGCCAAGTGCCATGGACCATCCTGCCCTGACAATGCCCCCCCACCCGATCAGGGAGGCGTCCGATGTAACCGTGGCGACCGAGGCGGGAGGAACAAAGGGTCTGCCCTGATGGACTTGAGGGGACAATATCCACCAGGTCAGATGCCTTTTGCAAATTGGAGTTATTATGATCCTGTGACGCATGGGAAGTTGTTGAAAGGACCATTGGGCGAACAGCATCCATTGTAGGAGACGCATGTAAAAGCGGGCAAGGGGAAGAAGTGTTATGGCGGCCGCCATAAGACCCAATACTTTCAGAGCAAATCTGGCCTGAATTTTGTCGCTGTGAAGAATCACATGGATGTGGTTTTGAATATCCAAGATCCTTTGGTCTGTTAACTTTGCTGAAAGTTGTACGGTGTCCAACTTGGCGCCTATAAAGGTAATAGATTGACAGGGCGACAAGGCAGATTTTTTGAAATTTATAGAAATCCCTAGCCCTCTGCAAATGTGAACGGTGTAATCTCTGGTTTGGAGAAGTTGATGCCTGGTGGTGGCAGTGAGGAGCCAGTCGTCTAGATATGGAAACACCTGGAATCCTTGACGTCTCAGGTGAGCCGTAACTGCTGCCATACATTTGGTGAACACTCTGGGGGCTGTAGTGAGTCCAAATGGCAGGGCTCTGAATTGGAAGTGACTGGCCCCCAGCCGAAAGCGGAGAAACCTTCTGGAGCGCCTGTGAATTTTTATGTGATAGTACGCATCCTGAAGGTCTACTGAGCACATCCAATTGTCCTTGCCCAGAAAGGGTAGAATGGACTGAAGCGTGACCATCCGGAATCTTGTTTTCTTTACAAACTTGTTTAGTTTGCTGAGATCTAATATTGGTATGCAGTCCCCTGTCTTTTTTGGTACTAAAAAGAACCTTGAGTAGATTCCGGATCCTATTTGGTCTGCTGGGACTGGCTGGATGGCTCTTTGCTAGCAGTTTTGATATCTCTGGTACTGCTAGTTCCCTTAGACCGGGTGGAACGTCTGGAAGGGTTCCCTTTTGCTGAACTGGGGTTTGAATAAAGGGAATTTTGTAACCCTCGGATATGATCGACTGTACCCATTTGTCTTGAGAAAGGGAAAGCCAGGCTTTTGGGTACAGCGATAATCTTCCCCCGACTGCCTCCGAAGGTGGACAATCGGGCAACATCTCAGGGATGCTGGAAGGGTTTGTCAGAGAGAGGCTCCCTGCTACCCTGATTCTGCGGACCCCTCTGCCCCTAGGGCGGCGTCTGTTGTTGTTACCCCCTCTGCCTCTGGGGGTAAACTGACCTCGTGCATTAGGCGTGACTCCTTGAGATTTGCGGAGCCACATTTTCCCTCCCTTCTGACCTTTTGGTTAATGTCTTGAAGGGGTGGAGAAACGGACTCCTACGGCAGAAAGAGTCTTGCCATCTTGTTCGCATCTAGTCAAGGTGTCTTTCACTTGAGGTCCGAACAAAGTCGAGCCATCAAAAGGAGAGTTTGTGAAGGACGCCTTGAAGGGATCTGCAAAATTACAAAGCCGCATCCAGGATTGACGCCTTAAAGCCACTCCTGTGCCTGCGGCTACTGCTCCATCGGCTGCATATGAAATGAGCCGCATGGAGGAGTTAACAATGGAGTTTAGGATTCCTAGCTGTGAGTTAATTTTATCCTGGGACCCAGCAGCTGACGGATCCTGTAAAACTTCTCCCAACTCTTTAAGAACATCTCTTTGAAGGTGGGTGAAGTGACACAAGTAGTTCAGCGACCGCATGGCAAAAGTCGCTGAAGAAAAAATCCGCTTGCCGTACCTATCCATAGTCCTGGAATCCTTGTTAGGAGGATGGACAGGTACTGAAGGATCAGCTAGTTCCTTCTTGGTGGCTGCAGCCACTACCATGGCATCAACCGGGACACCTTTTGTCAAATATTGCCTATCAGGTGGGGCCGTGATGAATTTAGAATGCCTCCGAGGAATAGGTTCCACCGAATCCTGGGCCATCCACGCCTTCCGAGCCACCACGTCCATAAGAGGGTCGAAAGGCGGAGACACCCAGGAGGTGGAGGGTCGAGACCCGAACGCCTCCAGGTATACCGACTCGTCCTCGGAAGGATTAAGGGAAGGCCAGTTCCCCCTCTGCTTAAGGAGTTCAAGGATGTCTGAGAAAGAGACATCCTCAGAGGGGGACCTTGGGGATCCCTCCGACTCATCCAAGTCAGTATCGGATGCAATAGACTCGGGGGAGTCTAGATGTTTCCTCTTACATGTCCTCTTACGCGGAGGTTCACCTGACGGGTCAGGAGAAGCCTCGGAAGAGGAAGATATTCTCAGTGGGGAAACCTGAGGCGTTGGATCTCTGGGTCCGGGAGCAAGAGAGTGGGAAGAGACGTCAGCAGGCACTGTAGTGGGAGGAGCTGATGGAACTGACCGTTGACTACACCCTGGGGCTAGTACACTCCTCATCACCTCGAAGGCTCCCCCGCCAGAGAGGCCAGAAGGCTCCCACTCCGAAGAGATAGGAACCACAGGCCGCACCGACAGGGACGGCTCCGAGGCCGATGTCGGAGCTGAGCTCACCAGCGCCGAAGCTCCAAGAGGGAGAACGGGGTCGGACAAGGGTCCGATGCCACTCGCCCCCTCGGAGCTGATGAGAGAGACCAGACGCCCGGATCCCTCCAATGAAGGCATCAAGGAGGAGATTGGAGCAGAGGACGACAGAGCCGAAGGGGGGGTGGTATCGGTTCCGAAGTCACAACAGTCATGGCTCCGAGGAGCTCCGTCTCCGAGCTCTGTAAGAGAGTCGAAGGAGGAATGTTAGGTGGATGTGTAATAGCTACCGTCTGTTGAGACGGGCTACGGAGCATTTGAGCCAATGCCTGAGACTTTAATAGTCTACTCACCACTCTCTCAAGGTTGTGGTCGGACAGCCTGGACGACCGAGAAGACCGGCTCCGATGGTTCCGCTCCGAGAGCAGGTATGATCTCGGAGCTGAATGTATCGACTCCAACGAAGGGGATCTTGATCTCTTTCTTGAGATAAGTGGAGCCGAAGGAGCCGAGGATACGTCGGCTCCAGCCAGAGCCGACACTGAGTGCCCAGATTTAGCGGTATCAGCGCCGGATGGAGCCGATACTGTAGCTTGTGACATAGAAGGATCGGCTACGGCCGGAGCCGATCTCGTCACAGAAGGCGAACCAGTAGCCGATGGCTTAGGGCTTGGAGCCGAAGGCTTAACTGGTTTCGAGGGCTTCCCCGGAGCCGACTTTGTCGGGGAGCTCTCAGGCTTTAATAAGCCTCTCAGTATTAATTTATTTCTGCGCTCCTGCAGGACTCTTGGGCTGAAGGCATGGCAGACAGCACAAGAGTCCTGCAGGTGCAGCGGTCCCAGGCAGTAAACACAAGAAGTGTGACCATCTGTCAGAGACATCTTCTGACAGCACGAGTCACACTTCTTGAAGCCTGAGACCTTTGTGTCCTTCGACATAACTGTGTCGAGGAAACACTAAGTTGCAAAAAACACAGACACACACACAATAAACACCCAATCCAATAAAAATTAAAAACAGGGATACAAACACACCCAAACACCACACAGAATCCCTGACAAAAAATTAGGAATAGGGAAGGCTTAAGGCCTAACTTAGGGGAAGGGATAAATAACTGGAAAAACAGGGAACACTAATGGAAAATAGGGTTAAACTAATCATTAAGAGTTTACACAACAACGGTAGTGACTAAAACTAAAGGGGGGAGACTAAAAGTCTGAAATTTGAAAAACTTACCAGGAGCCGGTAAAAGCACCTCAGTTTAAAGCGGCAAACGAGATCTGGGAAGTCATTGCCTTGCATCATGGGATATAGGGTTGCCTCGAGCCGGTAAAATTAGCTCTCGAGCTTTAGTAAGTCACCGAGTCGGAGCCGAGGATCGGCTCCGAACCCATCCAGCAAGAATGAAGGCGAGATTGACAATTTAACATCTTATGTTAAGGACTCTTAACATCTGAGAAAAAGACTCTTCAAAGATAAGTAAGTTGTCTAATAAGGAAAAATATGAATGCCTTTCAGTGTGCAGTAAACTATGACTGGAGATAGACACTTTGCAAATATCTATGAAGCAGTAAATAACCCAAATGATAATACATAGAACTTATAATATGACCCACAGACAGCACATCTGTAACATTTCCTGAAGTCTTTAGCTATAGCAATGTGATGGCATGCATGTTTTAGAACCAATGTTGCCATAAAGTTTCACTGGGAATTTTGCAACTTTCACATACTGATTTAGAAAGAAAATATCTTGAACTAGTCTCCAAGAAGACTCTTTCTTTCATACCAGAAATTTTCTGGAATAGAAGCCTTTGCCCCTTTGATATAATGGCACTGGTTCTACGATTCCTGAGGTGCGTAAGCATTCAAGAACCTTTGGAAGAAATTTTGTTTGATTTAAAGGGTGGGATGGAACTCCCCTGAAAGGAAATGTTTGTATCCAGTGCCAACTGCATCCTTCCTGAACTACATTTACCACCCATGAGTCTGTCACAATCTGTTGCCAAAGGGGAATGCGCACCAACAGCTCATGGGACAGATTTTGAGAGACTGGGGAAGGAAGTGAGAGGGTAGGGGGAAGAATGCTAGCATAGCCATTCTTGAGTTCTACTGTCCCTTTTTAGGAAAGAATCCTTGTTTCTTATTGTTTCTTTCCTGCAATCTCTTTTTTGCTTCTTTCTTTGGCTAAGAAAGCATGGATTGATTGTTTTGTTTCTTTACCGTGAACAGGGATCTAGGAGATTTGTATGGGGGGGGGTGCAAAATCTTAGAAACTCCCTGAATTAACCTCCCTTTCTTATCAAATTGTTTGAGGATTTGAGTAGATAAACTCCACTGTAAATCATGAGCGGACAGGTGATCCACTGTGGCGACCCTTAACCAGGTAAAGCTGAAAGAAAAGGCGAGCCAAATAAAACTTCCTTATCTAAAGCTGAATTCAAAATTTCAGACTATACCTCATCAGAAAACTTTTGTTTACATACCCAGTGATACCTCCTCAAAACAGTATCGGAAGCACAGGCCCTAAGCATAGTAGCTACATAGTCACACTCAGCCCTTAAGGCATGTTTAGATATTTAATAAGTGTTGGAAACAATAGAATTGAGACAGGCACTACTTCATGGGGAAGAATGGTAGCTAGAACTCTCAAACTGTCTATGCAAAAAAAAGCACAAACTTCCACACATGGGTCTTACTGTGGAAGAAAGAAAAATTCTCTTGCTAAATCTGTTCAAAATCTTCCCCTCTTTGTCCACTGAGGAAGGGTTGAATGATACCAGGATAATGTTTCCTTCTGGCACAGATGTCAATATTGCTTCAGGGTCAGACCTAACGTGAAAAAAAAAAGAAGTTATGTACTTACCATAACGTTCCATGTGAGTTGTTCATCTCGCCTTCATTCTTACAGATGGCTTTTGAGCTGATCCTCGGGTCCGAATCGGCCTACTACAAAGCTCGAGGTCTTCAGGCAGCTCGAGGCCAAGTCCCTATCCCATGATGCACCTAGAGTTACCTCAGATCTTGTTTGCTGCATATAATAATACCATGTGTCATTCTATCACTCTTTAAGAGAAAGCCATAGAATGATTAAGCAACCAGGAAGAATCTAGTATCTTGGTCCTCGAAAAACCCTGGAGGGGGGTAGGGGGATGGGAAGTAAGAATGAAGGCGAGATGAACAACTCACATGGAACGTTATGGTAAGTACATAACTTCTTTATGTGAAGTTGTTCTATCTCGCTGTTCATTCTTACAGATGGGTAGCATCCTGAGCACCATCTTTCTCGGGTGGCTCATGGAGAGGCCCTGTCCCCGGAGGCCTTGCCCACTTTGTAATGAGTGATAAAGGTATGATGTCTTGACCAAGTGGCTGCTGCACAGATATTGTCTATAGGAAGTCTAGCAGAAAAGGCAGAGGATGTAGACACTGCTCTGGTAGAATGAGCCTTTATTTTGTGATGCAATGGCATATTAGAAGCTGAATAAACAAATGTGATACAATCGAATAACCACTTAGACAGTTGTTTTTGCCACTGGCATACCTTTTCTGGAATCTGAAAAGGAAACGAAAAGCTGTTCTGATTTCCTGAACTCTTTTTTTCTATCCAAGTAAAATCTGAGCTGTCTACAAACATCAAGCTTGTGCAGCATATACTCTACGTTGTTGGTGTGTTTGGGGAAGAACACTGGCAAATCTATAATTTGGTTAAGGTTAGTTTCAGTACAAACTTTGGGCAAAAATGAGGGATTAGTTTGTAGTGAGACTCTGTCAGCATGGAAAATTAGATAAGGAGGCTTTATGGATAGTGCTTGAAGCTCTGACACTCTGCGGGCAGAAGTGATAGCCACTAAAAAGATAGTCTTCCATGACAAATATTTAAAATTGCATGAGGAAGCTGGTTCGAAAGGAGGGAGGATAACGCATGAAAGCATAACATTTAGATTCCATGGGGTATAAGGGGATTTCACAGGTGGTCTGAGATGAAAAGTCCCCTTGAGAAATGCTTTGGATAGTTTGTGTGACTATGTTCAATCCTTCAAATCCAAGGTGAAAATTAGAGACAGCAGCAAGTTGAACCCGAACTGTTGCTGCTGCAGCCCCTTTGTTGAAAATCATAGTCAAGAACTCTAATATGGAGGCCATAGGGGCTTGGCTGGGATGTTATTTTGAGAGGCCCATATAGAAAATCTTTTTCATTTGCTAAGGTATAGCTTCCTAGTAGAGGATTTATGAGAAGATATTAGAATCTGCTGCATTTCATTTGAAAGGTTATGGAATGTGGCTATATTGGGAATTGGAGAAGCCAAGCTGTCAGCTTCAGGGACTGAAGAGATGGATGAAGTTCCCCCTACGACTGCGTCAGAAGATCTGGAACTGGGTCCACAATCCAAGGGTCCTCCAATTGATGAAGTCGAAGGAAGGGGAACCAAATCTGATGAGGCCAATGAGGGGCTATTAGAATGATGGTCATTCCCATGGCTTTTGCTTTCTGTAGTACTTTGGGTATCAAGGGAATTGGTTGGAATGCATAGAGGAGACCTGGAGGCTAATCGTGTACGAGTGCATCCCTTGAGGCTTCTCCCAGAGGGGGAATCAGGGCAAAGTAGCTTCTGCATTTCATGTTCATGTGGTTGGCAAAAAAATCGCACAAAGGCTGGCCCCACCTGCGGAAAATTCTGTCTGCTATTTCTTTCTTGAGGGACCACTCATGAGGTAACAAAATTGCTCTGCTCAGCTTGTCTGCTATCACGTTAAATTTCCCCGGGATGTGCATTGCTTAAAAAAAGCGCTGGGTCGATGTAGCCCATTGCCATACTCTTAGGGCCTTGCGACAAAGGGGGTAAGACCTGGTTCCTCCTTGTTTGTTCAAGTACCAGACCACTGACATGTTGTCCGTCTGAATCGTAATTGTTCCCACAGGAAGAGAGTCCTGGAAGTACTGCAATGCTAAAAGTACTGCTCTCATCTCCAGGACATTGATATGCAGATGTGTCTCCTGTTCGGTCCATGTGCCTTGGGCTGTTCTTCCCTGAAAATGCCCCCCCACCCTATCAGGGAAGCGTTCGTGGTCACTGTGGCTGCTGGTGGGGGTAGAACAAAAGGACAACCTATTGTAACATGAAGAGAGGTCAACCACCACTGAAGATCCTTTTTGCATGTGTTTGTGATCATTATAAGATGAAACATTGGGTGCTCTTGGTAAGACCATTGAGTGAACAACAGCCATTACAGAATCCACATATGCATGCGACCCAGTAGTATGGCTAATATTGCAGCTGCCATCATGCCTAACAATTTTAGTACTTCTGATGCTGGAGCCTTGTCTTTGGATATGATATTGTGGACCTGCTGACAGAGTAGTAAGACTCTTTCTGCTGGAAGTCTCAAAGTGGTGGTGGTGGTGTCCAATTCTGCTCCGATAAAAATGGTATGTTGCGATGGTGACAAGGCAAATTTTTCTGAGTTTACTGTAATGCCCAGATGACTGCAGAGTGAAAGATTGGTGTCCATGGCTTGTATGAGCTGATGCCTGGTGGTGGCGGTGAGGAGCCAATCGTCTAGGTACAGAAACACCTGCAATCCTAAACATCTCAGGTGAGCCGTGACCACTGCCATACATTTGGTCAACACTCTGGGGGCTGTAGTGAGACCAAAGGACAGGGCTCGAAACTGGTAATGATTGGCTCCCAGCCAGAAGCACAGATGATCCCTGGATGGTCTGGCCATTTTTATGTGGTAATACGGATCCTGGAGATCTATCGAGCACATCCAATTGTCTTTCCCTAAAAAGGGAAGTATCGACTGAAGCGTGACCATCCGGAAAGTACAGTTTTGTACCTACCATAAATGTAGATGTTCGAAGATCCACATTGCTGCAGTCCTTACATATGGGTAGTCCGCTGTCCTCGGTCGGCCCGAATACCAAAGTATTAGGCTGACGTCGGTCAAGGCGCCTTAGACTGACATCAGAACGTCAGGGTACAAAAGCGCATGACCGACGTCATATCCTCAGTCTTTTCTTGCCCCAGATGTCAGAAGGCCCTAACAACAAAGGCTAAAGCCAAAAAATAACCAACCACCCCTGCACTAACCATATTTACAATATGTACAACCCAAACCACACCACCACCTCTAAATACAGAGGGGAAGGAGGGAGAATTGGACTGCAGCAATGTGGATCTTCTAACATCTACATTTATGGTAGGTACAAAACTGTACTATGTTCTTCATCTCACATTGCTGCAGTCCTTACATATGGGTAGAATCCCAAAGCAGAGGTAAGGGAGGATGGCCAACTAAAAGCATTAGGGGCTGCCAAAATGCCCTGTAAAATTGCAGTGGCAAATCCAGCCCTAGATTTAGAGTAAAGTGGAAGGTGGTAATGCTTAGAGAAAGTATGCACTGAACTCCAAGTAGCTGCTTCCAAAATATCTTTAGTAGCCACCCCTTAAAAAGCTGTAGAAGTGGCAGTAGCCCTAGTGGAATGAGGCCTAATCCCAGCTGGAATCTCCTTACCATGATGGGAATAACAGAAAGTAATACAAACCCAATCCACTTAGAAATAGTTTGTTTTGAAACTGGTTTGCCCTGAGAACCCAAAGCAAAAGAAACAAACAACTGCTGAGACTGCCTGAACCCTTTAGTTCTGCTCAAATAATATCGCAACTGTCTGTGTATATCCAAAGTGTGCAAAATCCTCTCCCTTTATTTTGGGGTTTGCATAAAAAGTCGGCAAATGAATAGTTTGGTTTAAAGCCACACTAGAAACCACTTTAGGCATAAAAGAAGGGTTAGTACGCAAAGACACCCTATCCTTGTGGAAAATTAAGAAAGGCTCAACCGCCATAAGGGCCTGTAATTCAGAAACCCTTCTCGCAGAAGTAATGGCCAACAAAAAAGCAGTCTTCCATGATAAATATTTCAACTCTGCTGTTGCTGCAGGCTCAAAAGGTTGTAGAGTGAGTTTCTCCAACACAAAATTGAGATCCCAAGCAGGAGTAGGAGCTCTACGTGGGGTGTTATATTCTTTGCCCTCTAAGGAATTGCTTAAACAAAGGATGAGAAAATAATGGTGGGTCACAGTCATAGTGAGCAGAGATTGCTGCAGCATGAACCTTTATAGAGGAGAAGGACAAACCTTTGTCCAATAACTCAGTAAGGTATTGAAGAGCAACACTTAAATTAGGTTTAGAAACATCAAAGTCCTTTGCTGTACTCCAAAATAAAAATCTCCTCCATTTATCTGCGTAAACTTTCCTTGTACTAGGCCTTCTGGCCTCCAAAATAACATTCAAAACTTGTTGTGGAAGCTGAGTCCCTCCAGGGTTTAAAACAGAATATGCCAGTCTGTTAGATGTAGAGAGTGAAGTTTGACATTGAGTAAATGACTGTTCTCTTGAGACAGCAGGTGAGGAATCGAAGGCAACGGCCATGGAGGCTTCCATACCAGACTTCTCAGTAATGGGTACCAGTGCTGTCGAGGCCAATCCGGAGCTATTAAAATCATGTTTGGCTTGTCCTGTCTGACCTTCAGGAGTACCTTTGGGAGGAGAGGCAGAGGTGGAAAGGCATACACGTGAAGATTGCTCCAATTGAATGAGAGAGCATCCACTTTCCAAGCTGTGGGATGAAACCTTTTTGTGCAAAACTTTGGCAGCTGGTAATTTAGTGGAGAAGCAAACAGATCTATGTCTGGAGTTCCCCATAACACTGTCAATTTCTGAAATACATGAGGATCCAATTTCCACTCGTGGGGATCCATAATTTGTCTGCTCAACACATCTGCTAAGGAGTTCTGTGCTCCTGGCAGAAACCTTGCCTGAAGATTTAGCTGTAAACTGAGAGCAGTCTCCCACAAAATCATTGCTTGTCTGCATAGAGGATATGAATGCGCCCCTTGCTTGTTGATGTACCACATAACAGTTGTGTTGTCTGTTTGAATCAACACCTGCCCTGGAAGAAGTAAATCCTTGAAAGCTATCAATGCAAACTGGACTGCTAACATCTCCTTCAAGTTGATATGTAAATGTTGAAGTCTGGCAGGCCACGTGTCTTGTACCCATTTTCCATTTAGATGAGCTCCCCAAGCTTTGTCTGAGGCATCTGTCATTAGAATCTGACTCGCCTCTGGTCGGGTCACAGAGAGTCCCTTGTTTAGGTGACATTCCTGAGCCCACCACAAAAATTCCTTTTGAATGCAAGGTATTATCTGAATGACAGTGTCCAAATCTTGGCAGTGCTGTGTCCATACATTCTTGAGATACCATTGTAGCTTCCTCATATGCAGTTTGGCATTGGGAAGTACCAGAATACAAGATGCCATGAACCCCAAGGCTTGAAGGACTGTCCTTGCAGTCAGCCTGGACTGATGAGACAATTGGTGGAAGTAAAGAGAAAGATTCTTTTGTTTGTCCGGGGTCAAAAAGGCCATCTGGGATGCTGTATTCAGTCTCACACCCAGAAAGCACATGTCCTGAGAGGGTACTAGACTGGACTTTATTTCGTTCACAGAATACCCCAGGCATCTTAACACTGCCATTACATACTGTAAATGATGAAGAAGTTCGTCCCTTCCTTGGGCCAGAATCAGGCAATCGTCCAAATAAGGATAGATTTGTATTCCTCTTAGCCTGAAGAAAGCTACCACTGGAGCCAGAACCTTCGTGAACACTCTGGGCGCAGTAGATAAGCCAAAGGGCAATGCAGAGAACTGATAATGAGAAGTCCCAGCTCGAAAACGCAGATACTTCCTGCAACTGAGCCTGATAGGAACATGAAGATAAGCCTCCTTGAGATCCAGAGTCACCATCCAGTGATCTTTGCCCAGCAGAGGTAAAAGCTGATGTAACGCTAACATTTTGAACTTGGGAATGTCCAGATATGTGTTGAGGATAGATAAATCCAAAATTGGTCTCCACGTGTTCCCTTTCTTTGGTACTAGAAACAGGCGAGAATAAAATCCTAGGCCCACTTCTGGCAGAGGGACCGGTTGTATGGCCCCTAATTGAAGTAGTAGAGAAATTTGTTTGTGAGCCTCTAGTCTTTGCTGCGGAGGAACGTCTGGCATGCCTTTGAAAGGAGGCAAGGTATGGAAATAAAACTTGTAACCTTGGTGTATGATATCCAATACCCATTTGTCTTGGGTAATCAAAATCCAATTTTCCTTGAAGAGTGCCAACCTTCCTCCCAAAGGTGCTGCCAAGCAAGAAGGATCTGGCAGCTGAAAAAGTAGGTCATTGGGCCTGTTTACGAAAGGACTGGCCCCTGCCCTCACCCGAAGATTGTGCAGGGGAACTCCCTGTTCTAGGTCTGAAAGAACCCTGAGCTCTGCCCCTACCACGCCTAGATCTACCCCTAGACTGAGAATCATAAGAAGGATACGTCCACCCCTTAGCAGGCCAATTCCTACTAAACTTTGGAGGCTGAACCTGCAAAAAATCTTTAACAGCCTGCATAGACTTAGCCTTGTCTTCCATCTTCTTCAAGACTGACTCCACAGGTGAACCAAACAACACATCAGACTGCAAAGGAGCATCCAAAATCCTTGTCTTAACATGGTCAGATAAATTCTGATCCTTCAGCCAGGCGTGCCTGCGAAGAACTGAACCAGTGGCAGCCACCCTAGACGAGGCCTGCACAGCATCAAAACCACATTGTAATGAATGCTTACCCACCTGTTCAGAGACATGCACCAAATCTTGTAATTCTTTACACTCAATGCCTTCCGCCAGAGCATCCACCTTAGACTTCAATTGAGAAAGAAGAAAGTTTTGATATTTCAACATATGAAACTGGCAATTCAAAGCCCTCATAGCTAAGGTAGAAGAAGTATAGACCTTCTTTCCCCATCTATCCAAAGCTCTGGCCTCTGTATCTAGAGGAACCGGATTCTTTACCACAGAAGCCTTAACACCCTTAGGTCCCTGACTAATAGTTTCTGGGTCCGCCCTAGGACTCTTATAAAGATATTTATGAGCCTCAGGTACCCTGTAATACCTATCCGGTTTAACAGGCGAGGAGGCAGAGAATCAGGATTAAGTGAAGCCTCTGAAAACACATCTTCCACAACATCCAGAACAGGAGGTATAGCCAAGGGCCTGTGTTGGGGTAAAAGCAAAATTCCCTAAGCCTTTTCCGAATCCGAGAAGTCCTGACCTTCCCACTTAAAATGTTCCCTCATAGAATGAAGTGTCTCTGAAAAGAAAAATCCTCAGGAGGAGAAGCAGTAGGAGTGGAATCATCTGCATCAGAATCAGAATAAGGAGAGTACTCCTGCAAGTCTTCAGCAAGACTCTGAAACATCCAAGCCTGCTCAAAACCTCCCAATTCTGGCTCCACCCTAGGCCTCTTATCAGGAGGGGGCAAAGAACCTCTAATCAGAGTAATCAAATCTTCTGCCATTTTAAGCATGTGCTTCTTAGGCACAGACCCTGCTGAACTAGGAGTGACACCAACAGAAGCTAAACCTGGCCTGCCTCTGGGAGAAGCCTTGGAAACAGAAGGAGAGGGCCTAACCACCCTAGGAAGGGAGGGAGTACAGAAACCTGAGAAGCCCCTTCAGCCTGACCTGCCTCTTGAGAGGCCACATCCTGCAAAATCAAAGTCTCCCCCTGAGACTCCAAAGAAGTCTCCGTCGGAACCACCGGCTCCACTGAAGCCTCTAAAGAACCGGCGTCCGGACGGACGACTCATCTTGCCTGGGTTTAACTGTTTTGTCTTTGCGCTTCTTGAAGAAGCGGCCGGAGAATCCGACGGCATATTATAATTGCACCGCCATCAAGACCAGCCTAGCACAATCTAACCTTCGCAATAGTGCGCTTATTGAACCTCGCACAAAAGCGACACCCAACAACGCGTGCTCAGGCCCCAAACAAGGAATGCACAAAGAATGATAATCCCTATGCGGTATCTGTTTCCCACAAGAAATACAGTTATTCACTTTTTCTGACATCCGGTAATACACTGAGGCAAGAAAAAAACAAAATATTCCCCAACGGGGTACTTAGCCAACTTGGATTCGGTCTGAAACTCCGAACTCGAAAAATTTCAGAACGCCGAACGGCACTTGCAACGCTGCTTCTGCATCGGACCATGCGGCAAAAAAGACTGAGGATATGACGTCGGTCATGCGCTTTTGTACCCTGACGTTCTGATGTCAGTCTAAGGCGCCTTGACCGACATCAGCCTAATACTTTGGTATTCGGGCTGACCGAGGACAGCGGACTACCCATATGTAAGGACTGCAGCAATGTGAGATGAAGAACATCTTTTCTTTCTTGACAGATCTGTTTAGTCTGCTGAGGTCCAAAATAGGTCTCCAGTCCCCTGTCTTTTTTGGAACTAAAAAGAATCTTGAGTAAGTCCTGGATCCTATCTGGTCTGCTGGGACTGATTGGCTGACTCTTTTTCTTAGCAACGTTTGGACCTCTACTGTTGCCTGTTCCCTGGAACTGGATGGAACGTCCAGGATTTTTGTTGTCAGTGGAGGGGGTGTGATGAAAGGAATGAAATATCCTCTGGAAATGATACTTTGTACCCAGTTGTCATTTGCTATTTTGAGCCAGGTGTCTGGATACAAAGATAAGCGACCCCTAACTGCCTCCAGAGTAGGACAGTCGGGCCTCCTTTCAGGAGCGCTGGTAGGGCTTCCCAAAGAACTGATCTCTGTCACCCTGGTTTTGTGGACCCCCTCTACCGCGAGGACGGCGTCTTCAATTATTGCCCCCTCCTCTGGCCCTGGAGGGGAGTTCACCACATGTGTCCTGAAAGGCTCCTTGGGCTTTACGGGACTACATCTTTCCTCCCCTTTGACCCTTGGGGTAGGGTCTGGTAGGGGTGGAAAAATGGACTCCGACGGCAGAATCTTTCCTTCCTGTTCACACCTGGTCAAAGTTTCCTTAAGTTTGTGCCCGAAAATGGGACGAGTCATCAAAAGGGGTGTTGACAAAGGATGACTTAAAGGGCTCTGTGAAGGAACACAAGTGCATCCAGGAATGTCTCCTAAGAGCAATTCCTGCACCCACTGCTCTACTTGCTCCATCAGCATATGATATGAAATGCGACGCATAGACGAGTTTACTATGGAAATGAGGGTAGCAAGCTGGGAGGCAACTTTATCTGAAGCTCCTGCAGCCATACCTCTCAACCTGGAAACATCAAAAATTTGGACAAAGCCCATGAAAAAGAGGTACAAATCGGTATGCTGATTAACATCTAATTTGCACACATAATAATGTAACCCCACCCACTCCAATGGAATTATGGGATGTCAACTGTCAAACGCAAACTGATGAATAGATAACCGAAATATGGCACCAGAGTCCCCCTGCAGCCATTCCAATGTCCCATTACCTGGCAATTTTACCCCATTTACCACAAACACTAATGTGTGCATACTGCTTTACTTCTCCTATGATTATTTGGATTTAATTTTTACATTTTGCAGCACAACAATGCGCAAATTAACAGACATCTGCTAAACAAAGCAATACTGTCTCACAGTGAAAACAGACTGGGCATTAAAACTTCTCTGCCCTTGAAACTCACATTCATTGAAATAGCATTGAATCCCACACACCACATCTAAAGAAAATGCATCTGGTCAGTGGTGGATAAAGATTACCTTTGGGCTGTTTTCAAATCATTGGCCCCTTGCACACAAAACAAGATGCATACATGTGTTCTTTTATTTGATACACCTTCCTGACTTTATTAAGTTATATTCCTTGTATAATACAGCACACTTTTTAGAGCGCATTTTAAATGTACTGTTTGAACATTTTTCCAGTAGTACTGTAGGCAATGAAACAAAATGCATGAACCGATAATGACAAAACTTCCCAATTCAGAACATTTCCATCATAAAAGTCTACTTCTACACTCACACTATAAATAGAATGACAGTAGTGTAAGCCATAGGCATCTTGCACAGCTTCTCATACTTATTTTCAACTTCAGGGTTTTTTTGGGGGGGGGGGAGGTCAAAATACAGGGACACATTTTAGGCATTGCTTGTATAACTTTGGAAAGTTGCTAGAATAGAATGTACCAACATACATGTCACTGGCAAGTCTTAAACCCAGGACCCTACGCACTATGGTCAGAGCAACATTCCACTATGCCAAATCAGCAGTTTACTGAAAAAAAGGAAGAATGAAACTTAGTGCCTATCATTTAGTGAATTCACTTCTCACTTCTCACCATAGCTCTCAACCTCTTAGCACAAAACACCTGAACAAACAATGCCAATAATGGGGGCATACAAATTCAGTTCTCACTTCTCACCATAGCTCTCAACTCTTAGAACAAAAAACCTGGACAAAGCTCACAAGTGGTGATGGCTAGGGACTTACCAGGGACACTTTTTAAACATTGCTTGTATAATTATGGAACGTTGCTAGAATAAAATGTTGTGTTACCACAATGTATTTCGCTGGCAAGTCTTGAACCCAGGACCCTATGCACTACAGTCAGAGCAACATACCACTATGCCAGATCAGCAGTTCCCTAACAAAATAGGAAGACTGAAACTTAATGGCCATCATTTAGTGAATTCAGTTCTCACTTCTCACCATAGCTCTCAACCTCTTAGCACAAAAAGCCTGGACAAAGCCAGTAATGGGGGAATACAAATTCAGTTCTCACTGCTTCTCACTCACCATAGCTCTTAACCTCTTAGCACAAAAAGCCTGGACAAAGCCAATAATGGGGAATACAAAATTCTGTTCACTTCTCACCACAGCTCTCAACTCTTAGCACAACTGGACAAAGCTCAGAAATGGTGGTGGCTAGGGACATCAGGCTCTTTTTACCCTGTACCAAAGGGACAGGGTTTGAGCCTGAATACCTCTAGCCACCAGGTGTATTACATGGGGGGCCATTTTCACACACACACACACACACACACACACACACACACACACCTTACCCAAGTCCCAATGCTGAGCTGATACACACACACACACACACACACACACACACACACACACCTTTCCTGAGTCTCAATGCTGAGCTGTTCCCGTTTGCATGCTGATAACTGACACAGTCCCAAATGCCGTTTCTGGTTTCTGAGCTGCTGAACAAGTTCTCCACATGCTGATTCCCTTAAGCCGCTGCTGAGTGCTGTAAGCTACAAGCCGACTGCTGTTAAGATTTCCCGCTCACCTTTGCAGATTTGCAGCTGGAAGCTCAATTCCGACTGGCTGATAGCCCTGATGGCGCTGATGTCATTGTGCATGTGATGACGTCAGCTCTGACAGCGCGGAATTCGAAAAATGGGAAAAAAACAAAAGAAAAAAATTGGAAATGAAGGGGTGCCACTCGGGAATTGTGGCACCCCTTCATTTGGACCCCAAACACTCTGTAAAAACTGAGTTATTTGGTATGGTTGTGAGGTACGCCTGCAGCTACTGTACCCTGAAGAGTACCTCCAAGCTCTTTTAGGAGATCTCTTTGCAGTCTAGTAAAATGAGTGAGATAGTTGAGCGAACGCAGTGCAAAAGTTGTTAAACTGTACGTGCGCTTCCCATATCTATCCATGATCCTAGAGTCTCTGTTAGGAGGATGGATAGAGGAAGAAGCTTCCGAAATCTCCTTTTTGATGGCTGCTGCCACCATCATGGCATCAACCCGGACTCCCTTGGTAAGAAATTATTTTTCTTGGGGGGCAGATATAAATTTATTAGGCCTCCTGGGGACAGGCTCCATGGTGTCCGGAGACTCCCATGCCCTTTGTGAGACTAACTCCATAAGCTCATTGAAGGGCGTTGACACCTAAGAGGTGGAGGGTTGAGACTCAAAAGCCTTCAGGAGAACCGACTAGTCTTCAGTAGAGTTGGTGGACTGCCAGTCACCCCTCTGCCTAAGGATTTCTAATATCTCAGCCCCCTCAGAGGGGGCTGTGCGGACCCTTCTGATTCATCCAAGTTGGTATTGGATGTGAGAGACTCCTGTGGGGAGTCTAAATGCTTCTTCTTACAGATTCTCTTCCTAGGAACCTCATCAGTGGAAACTTCTGGTGAGGTCTCGGAAGAGCAGGGACCACCCAATGGGGCTTCCTGAGGCTCTGGGTCTCTACGCTTATGAAGGATCTGTGAAGCAGAAGTGGGCACAGGCGCTTTTGGGGAGGAGGTAGCCGGACCTGAAGTTAAAGATGTCTTAGGAGACATAGCTCTCCTCATGGCTTCGAAGGCACCTCTGCTCCGATGAGAAGGGACCGACGGATCTGAGGAAACCGTCCATACCCCCGGCAGCAGGACAGTGGGCTCCGAACCAGAGGTAGGAGACGAGCTCATCTGAGCCGAAGCCCCAAGAGGCAAAGTCGGAACTGACAAGTCAGTCCAACTATCTGCCCTGGACCCGACCAGAGATGTCAGCTTCTAGATTCCTCGATCAGTGCTTAGGACATCAGAGTAAATGGAACCGAAGACAGTGGAGCAGATGTCGGCTCCGAAGGCTCAACGATCATCAAGTCCAACTCCTTTGGCTCCAAAGGACCGGTATGGCTCGGAGGAGGAAAAGTAGTAGATTGTAAAATGGTCTTCGGTTCCAAAACCATTTGGGCCGGATCCAATAAAAATTTTGCAAACACCGGTGCCTGTAACAACTTCTGCACCACACGATCCACATCCAAATCGGAAATGCTTATGGAAGACCGAGATGAGTCGATAGAAGGGGATACAGATTGCAGGAGTGGAGATTTAGGCACTTCGGATACTGGTTCCAGGACCGGGGACTGGCTCCGAAAGGGCAATACACTCGGCTCTGAGGGCTGTGGAGCCGACGTTGATGTTCTTTTTTGATTTGTTAACTTCTGAAGAAGTAGAAGCCTTGGAAGACTTTGAAGATTTACTAAACCTGTCCTGGTCACTCAAATTTTCCAGAAAAGACGGTTTGACTAGACCTCCATTGATTAGCTTTCTCCTTCTCTCCTGAAGGACTCTGGAAGAGAAGGAATGACAAATGGAGCAACTTTCCTGAAGGTGTAAAGCTCCCAAACAGTAAACACAGTTAACATGGCTATCTGTTACAAACATTTTCTGTCCACATTTTGGACATTTTTTGAACCCTGACTTAGGATGTTTATCCCTATCCTGGTCAGCCATAATGAATAGCACAGTATCAGTGAAACTACAACAATACGCTAAAGACACCCAAAAGTATTTAAATAAGCCCTGATAAAAAACTATGGGCTAAATATCTTGTGACAAAGTGTCACTTTAAACACACACACACTAACTATATCTAAGTACTTCTAAATATCAAAAGTTATCAAAAGCACACAATAACTTTATAACTACTCTAACTATACTAAATATAAAGGCCTTTAGAAAAACGAAGGCCAAAAGCTATACATAATATGGAAAAGGCACACTAAGGAATACACACTGAAGATATATAAATGCTAAATAAGCTAAAACTAAAGCTAAGAAAGGAATTAACAATTATAAGAAAAAAATCTTAATAATAAAGTTTTACTGGCCCAAGCTATTGCTGAGGAACCTCCGATCTAATGCAGCGGCAAACTAGATCTGAGGTAACTCTAAGTGCATCATGGGATAGGGACTTGACCTCAAGCTGCCTGAAGACCTTGAGCTTTGTAGTAGGCCAACTCGGAGCTGAGGATCAGCTCCGAACCCATTTGTAAGAATGAACGGCGATACAGAACAACTTCAAATTAAGTGTTTGTTAGTTTGAGAAACTTTGTAAAGCCTATCTGCTTTTGGGGGACTGTAGGTTGTGGATCAGGATGGCAGCATTATACACATCCTCCAATGCTATCACTAGAGGAGGAAAAGGTATAGGATGAGGCATATCCACTTGTAACATATCATAATATCTCCTCAATTCACCCGCCCAAATATAAAACAGTTAGAAACAGGAAAAATGTTGATGCTGTTATATTCCAAAATGAATTAAAAGCAGTTGACTGGTCAAAACTAAAAAATCTAACATTAGAGGAGGCCATAGATCACTTTAACACTAAATCCCTAAGTATCCTTGATTCCCATGCTCCAGCATGTACAATAAAAACTAGATCAAATACAGCACCATGGCTCACAAAAGATACCAAAGCTAAAGTCAAAACTAGAAACAGACCCTGGGCCAGCTGGAGAACAACTAAAGCCTCACTTGACCATCTAAAATATCGTCAACTCAGGAATGATACAAAAAAATCTATTTTACTGGATAAAAAAAGCTTCTACCAAAATCTCCTACAAAAACACCATAACAACCCTCAAAAGTTCTGGGCAGGCTTAAATCAACTACTTCGTCCAGGTCATTCCACCACCCTAACCCCGTCTAACTACACCCATAGTTCCCCAGAGATCATAGTTATCACCTTTAATAACTTTTTCACTGAAACAATCTAATCCCGTAGCAAGTCAACTAACCCCATCTAACTTAAACTACACACCTAATCTACCCAATAATCACCCTGTATTTAGCTTCCAACCAATATCCACTAGTTTTATCAAAACACTTCTAAAAATTAAAACCTACCACCCTCGCTGCTGACCTCCTCCCTGCAGAGTACCTACAAATAGCTGCAGATGCCATTGCATATCCCATATCTATCCTCATCAAAAGAACCTTATCCAAAAACGCTATCCCCTCCCTCTGGAAAATATCTCACGTCATCCCACTCCATAAAGGTGGTAGCTCCTCAGACATATCCAACTACAGACCCATTGCCATTCTTTCCCCACTAGCCAAAATAATGGAGAAATGTGTACACAAGCAGCTAATGCAATACCTTACACAGAATAACTTACTATTCAACTCCCAGCATGGTTTCAGACCATACCAAAGCACCACCTCTGCCCTCCTTTCCTTTACTACTGCCATAAACCAAAACAGGAATGACAATAGGCTGTCCGCCCTCTTTCTTGACCTATCAAAAGCCTTTGACATGGTCAACCATGAACTTCTCATTCTTTCAATAAAATCTATTTCCCTCAACATGTCTGCTATCCAGTGGTTCCAGTCCTACCTGACTGGTAGACAACAGGCGGTACTATGGCAGGGCAAATTCTCCAGCCAGCTACCTCTCACACTTGATGTCCCTCAAGGGTCCATACTAGGTCCACTACTCTACTCTATTTTTATCAACAACCTTCACACTGCTATTATCCCTAACGCTACCTGCATTCAGTATGCAGATGATTCCACTCTGATCTGCTCAGCCACCTCCCCATCCAAACTGCAAACCTTAACCCAAAATACATTTAACACTATCGAGAACTGGATCACCAACCAACACCTACATCTGAACACCAATAAAACTAAACTTCTACTCAGCTCCCCCACTAGTAGATCTACCACACTTTCATTCTCTGTCAAATCTAACAATGGTACCACTATTTCCCCAGATCATCACACCAAACTGCTAGGGGTTATCATAGACAATAATCTCAAATTTGACCTACAGGTCAACAAAACCATACAGACCATCAATAAGAAGCTTGGATCACTGTATAGAAACAAGACATTTTCAACCCTACTGGCTAGGACTGCAATCGCCCGATCACACCTACTCTCTACTCTTTTATATGTCTCGCCTGTACTCTCAAACCTCAACAAATCCGAACTAGGTAAGCTGTCCCATAGCTACAATCATATTGCCAGATTCGCCACTGGCTCCACTTACAGAACCCACCACTGCCAGAACCTTAAACAACTAGAGTGGCTAGAACTGCCCAGCTTAATTCAATTCAATCAACTCTTAATAGGGCACAAAATTGTGTACCACCCTGAGGATACCCCCTCACTTAAAAATATTATTAAGCCATATAGCAACCTGAGATCCCTACGGTCAGCTGATAAACTACTGGTCCAAACCCACAAAGCTATAAACTCTGCTGGTGAATCCCTGTTTGCCAACTTCATTGGCAAAACCTGGAATTCGTTGCCAAACTATATAACCTTACAATCCTCCAAAGGTCTCTTCAAAAAAAAAAAAAAAAAAAAAAAAAAACCTCAAACAGTATCTCGTACCAACCATGATTAAGTTATAAACTGAAAGCATATTCTGTAATTATCATAACTTGTAACTACATCACCAAGCTCTGCTTCCAGTCTGATGTCTCTTACTTTTAATTGTGTCTGTCCATGAAAATTGTGAGTCCCTAATAAGGAACACTACTAAGCCATTGTATATAATCACTTTGTTTTTATAATTGTTTGCTAACTTCTGTGTAATCTATGTAAGTTTGCCTATGTTGAGCTTTTCTCCCCGGGCCTCCTCTGAAAATAGACATGTATCCAGTCAGACTATCCCGGTAAACAAATGTAAATGTAAAATAAAATAAAATAAACCTTGTCACCACAATAAACAGGACATGCTGGAAGGATAGATTCCTGTCCCAGAGACTTCCTGTACTCTGGAACAAGCTACCCATCTATGTCAAGCAAAGTTCTTCATTAGCACTCTTCAAGAAAAATCCTGATGAGTGGATGGGAAATAGGAAATACACCATGGGGATCACTTCTGTGTCTCTGCTGGACAGTGGCACAGGAAAATAACTTTCTTGGGTGGCGTAAGCTATGTAACCTTGCTGGCTAGGCTTACATAGGCCCTTGGGCCAATAGCCTAGTACCTACCTATTAACCTATGAAAACAAAATTCAGGGGGAACATCCATTTGTTCCCACAAAAACACCTCATTCATCCTGGTAACAATCTAAGAAAAATAAAATTCTCCCAAAGGAAGTTGTGAGGACCAGGTTTCCTCAGTATCAAAATTTTGACTTGATTCTCTGCAGGAAATAAAGTCCTGTCTCTCTCTATGTCAGAATCATCTGACATGTCTTCTTCAGGACTATTTCTACTGACCTGATTAACAGATATAAAATTATGTGCACCAGGATTGACAGTCTGAAACAATTTCTTGGCTAAGGTAAGAAAATCTTTGTTTATATATATATATATATATATATATATATATATATATATATATATATATATATACATATATATATATATACACACACACACACACACACACACACGCTATGTCTTCTGATGGAACATTGTTTAACCTTTTGTTTTTTTCTTTACAGAGATCTTCATTGACTAACTTGGAGACGTAATATCTGCTCCAAAATATCTGCTCCCTGGACACATTTAACAACATCCCCCAGAATGTCTCCATGCCCCAGTAAAGATGGTTGTCTCATGCCAGGTTTGGACACTGGCACAGCAAGAGGACATGGCTGTCCACTAGTACATGGTGGCTGAAACAATTGCACCAGTGGAAGCCGGAGAAGTAAATGAACGGTCTGAGGAATGACTGTTGGCCACTACAGAGTCACAAAAGCTGAGAAGAAGACTGAGCCTTCACAGTCAGCAAGGGCTCTCCAGTGAGTTGTTTTTTTTTCCCTGGGAACTACAGAAGTTGGCCTAGTAATAGCCAGGTACGTATACATGCTGTGACTGAGAAGGATGCTTCAGATGGGGTCAGAAATGCCAGAATGAGTTGGTCAGAAGGCAGTTTGTCAGATCATTTGCACAAACAGCACACTCATACTTTCACACATACACAATTTCCTCAAAACACTGTAATGCATAAGCAGCACTCTAAATTTCTGTCAGAAATCCCTTTAGAATAAATTTTGTCTGACAGAAAAAAATGCTAAGTAAGTTGTCACAGCATGAACACAAGCACTACATAACGCATAACATTCCTTGCCCAAGTAAAACACTTTCCCCAAAAAACTTTCCTTAATATACTAAAAAGTTTAAATAAGTAAGGAGGCAGGAGGGAAGGGATGACTACTGCAGCAATGATCTACTTGTGTAACTATACTTACACAACTGTATTATGTTTAACATTTAGATCATTGCTGCAGCAGACTAAACGTTATGAGTAGATTACCACAGCTTAGAAACATATAAGGAAGAGGAATGAATTAAGGGAATCTGGAAACCCCTAGAGAATGGTCTTAGCAAAACTTGTGCTGGACATGGAAAAGGACTCTAGTTTGCAATGATTAGTGAAAATACATACATAGAACCAAGTTGCTACATCCAGTACATTTCTAGAGTTTAACTTTTTCCAAAAAGTCACGGATGAAGCAAAGCCCTAGTAGAATGGGTCCTAACTGTGTCTGGAAGTGTCTTGTTGTGGTGAGCATAGCAAAAAGAAATAGCATGAAGTAACCAAATGAAAACCATTTACTTTGACCCTGGTTGTTCTTTGTATTTACCATCATAGAACAAAAAGAGTTTATTGGCTTTCCTGAAGGGTTTTGTTCTGTCCAAGTAGTATCTGAGCTGGTGAGAACATATGTAGGATTTCTGGAAAGAATACAGAGAGATTAAGAGTCTGGCTTAAACTAAACTCTCTGAAACCCTTTTAGGCATACAGAACAATTTACACCTTGTCCTTCTGGAAAATAAGGTAGGGTTGACTCATTATAAGAGCTTGTAACTCAGATACTCTTCTTACAGGTGTTAGAGCAAGGTAGTACAGTTTTCCAAGTTAAGAACCTCAAATCAGTTTGATGAGGTGGTGATATTGAAGAAATGTCAATTTTTCAAGTACAAAATTATGATCCAAAGGAAGAGACAGCCGGTTTCTATGTGGTTAGATATATAAAACTCCTTTCAAAATCTGCCTGACTTCATGAAAGGTAGAAATGTGACGTAGCAGAAATGGCCAAAAGATGAATCCTGACAGAAGAATGAGAGGCCCAAGCAAACAACTCACAGTAATAATCAATAAACAAAGGCAAGTGGGATGTGAAAGGGTCCTGGTTCTTATGGTGGCACCAACTAGAAAAACATTTTCATTTACATGATAATGATTTTCTATTACCGTTTTTCACCTCCAGGGAGGACATGCAGACTCCGCACAGAAGGCACTCCAGCTGAGAATCGAACCGGAGAACGTCTTGCTGTGAGGCAACTATGCTACTGCTGCACCACTGCGCCATCCAGGATATGGAAGAATATGGAAACAGAAATATGGAAGGATGTGAATGCCTTGAAGCTAGCAGTAAGTAATCACTTGAGCCAGACACTTTGTAAATACCCTTAGCACTGTGGACAGACCATAGGGTAAGACAGAGAATTGCTATTGTGATCCATACACAAAATATCTTATGAGATGCCTGAATTCCTTGCAAAGTGGAATGTGGTGATAAGCATCTTTTAGGGCCAATGTTATCATGAAGCTGTGGGTGGGACTGAATGGTAACAAAATCTGAAGGGATAAAATTTTGAATTTTGGTATCTTGACCATAGTTTGAAAAAAGAAGAAGTTTAGGACTGATCCCCAAGATCCCTCTTTCTGTGACCTCAGAAAAATACTTGCATACAATCCTTTGCCTATCTACGTTGAGGGAACAAGTTCTATCACTGCCTGAGCCAACACGTGCTCTGGAATATGTGGAAACATGGGCATCTGGCTGCAGGATGAGGGAATCCCAAGAAATGAGGGAAAGGTTTCCCATTGTCATCTGTATTCCTGTTGGATAAATCTCAGAAGCCACTTATCCAAAATAATCGTATCCCACCTAGGCCTAGTCTGAGGGAGAAATCTGACGGCTTGCCAGGATGGTAAGGAGATGGGGTAAAAAGAGACAGTCATTTAGACTTTCTGGACTGTTCTTGGTTCTGGGAAGTTCCCCTTATTATCTTTCAGCTTTCTTGCCAAATGCTTCTCAAAATTTTGCTTGTTATAACTTTGCTGACACAACTTAGTCTGTTTCCAGGAAAAATATCCTGAAAAGGAAGGAAGGTTTTTACTTTACTTAGAAAAAAAGGGTTAAAAAATCTCAGTGACACATTGATTCAATTTTTTTCTCTCTCATCAAACTTTTAAGGACCTCAGCAGCAGAGGGTCCAAATAACACATCTTTGTCAAGGGAAGACATCAGTAGAGTCATAAGAGCACTTTAAATAGTGTTTGTTTACCTCAGAAGAAGACACAATTAGGGGCTTTAATGAAGTTTTAACCTCATTAAAAGGAAGAAGGTTAACAGCGAATTTTTTGTGTTAACCTCAATGTATGAATCCAGCTGGCCAACCCAGTACAAAGGAAATCACCAAAGAATTTCTCCACAGCAAACCGTTTATCCAGTGAAACACATCCATACACTGAGGTGACAGTACAAAGTTAAGCACAGTTATGTAAGTTATGCACTTTCATCCCTATTAGAGTAGGTCTTCTTCAGAACTACCAACACTCATTAAAAAAACAAATCAGACATTTTAAAGTAAGACAGTTAACCAATAGGGTTTCACTAATTATGTGCCACTGACTGATTTGCTTTAGTATATATTTGTTTTTTTTTTATCTCTTTAGACCTTGATGACATTCCTTTCACAATTAACTGTACTAAACAAGAGGACTGTTTGAGGGAAGTATAATAAAGTTACTATTTTTACAAATGATGTATTAAAATGTGATGGTAGAGGTGGTGATTATAATATCATCTTAAAGAAAATGGAATATGAATAGTAAGTACATTTAAATACAGGTCAAGATCCTGGTTTAAATAGATGTGTGAATGTAAGATGTGTTTTAAAGTTTAATAGAGAGAAAAATTGATGATTAGTTCATTTTAATCATGTAATCCATGTTTGACTTGTTATACACAGCATGGAGGTTTGTTTGCTATTTATTCTGAAGAAGTCTTGCATCAGTTAGGATGAACATGCTTAACATCATTATATTTATTTATTTTCTTGGTCCAAGTGGTTATGTTATTTATTTTGAATAGGATGATTTCCTGAAAAACTGTTGTCACATTCTATTCAAAAGAAAAATATTTATCCACCCTAGTTTTTAGTCCCCAACTACATTTTCATTTTGTAGTGATGTACTGTCTATAGAATATAACGAGGGAATGAGCTGTCTACCAAAGAGGTAATACTATACTTTTTAATAGTTAGTTTGAGCCCATTTTTACTACACAGAGGGGTTATTAGGGAGAGTTAATTTTGGAGGGAATGAGTGTCAAAGGGTGACAACAATCCCCAGTCTGCAGTCATTTGCAAACTTTGTTAGCCAGAGGTCTTCATTCTCTGCTTGGAATGTGAGCAGAAAATGCTTAAAAGGAGAGGTTTAAGCACTAAGCCCCTGTGGGACATTTTCACAGTTTCTGATGAAACTCTTGCAACTGAAGTTGCACTGCGTTGGTTCTGTCTTTCAGACTGTTTGCTATCTATCTTGGCAAATGTGGGTTGACTCTTAAAAGATTTAGCATCTATATGATGCCAGCATGGGGAATAGTGTTAAAGGTCTTGGTCAAATCACAATATGCTGTGTGTACTGCATGACCATTGTCTGTAACAATTTCTGAGAAGTTTACCATATTTCATTGACATAATCTGTTGTTTGTCTTTCGGCTTTTTCCCTGTTAGGGGTCACCATAGCAGAACTCCGGTCCACTAATGATTGGCAGTAGATTTTTACAAAAAGCCGAGGTGCCAGCTCGACGCCCAACCTTCAACGAAGGCACGCCCATTTACGCACGCATGTCTTTCGAACGTTACCCAACCGTGGGGAGGACATGCAGACTCCACACAGAAGGCACTCCCAAGCCGAGAATCGAACGGGAGAACCTCTTGCTGTGAGGTAACAACGCTACCGCCGTACCACCACGGCATATTTTATTGACATAATCTACCTTTCACAAACCCAAACTGTTGGGTGACAAGTTTAACAAAATACTTGATATCATAATGTTTGAGGTCATTTATAATGTGTTGCATGGATTTGTAGATGAGGCCTGTAAGGCTGATAAGCCTGTAATTACCCAGGGTGATTGTCCAGCCTTTATTTGGGGGGTGAGGGCTATTACCACTGCAATGCACCACTCGTCTGGGACAAACCAGTAGCTAAACTTAAGTTAAACAGTTTAAGCAGTGTGTCTTCAAGGGCTTGTCTAACATAATTAAGCAACTGGGTATACTGTCTTGTCCTATAGAGGAAGTATTTTTGGTCTTAGAACTTTCAAAATTATTCTTAGAGATATTTTGGAGACTAACAGATTCAGATATTCCAGACCTATAGACAGAAGTGTCAGGGGTGAAATTGGCACTTGGAGCATTAACCACTAGAACTATATATTACAGACATGGAATAGCTCAGGCATTCTGTTGGTACAAATCTAGTTCACTGAAGCGCTAGTTTGTGACTGCCAGCATATAGTAGAGATGCTCCTCCAATGTATAACCTTGACAAAATGCTCTGATTTTTACAACCAATTGCCACCCCTAAATGTGAAACACTGCCAGTGAGTAACACATTATGACAAGCTTCACTCACTGAAATAAGTCACAGAAAGCCAAAGAAATTCCTCTGAATTCCACTCAGTTCGATGTGTACAAAAATTTATAGGCTTAACTCAGGGTGTGAAACAAGCTTTAACAAAACACAGCATTAAGAAGCATCATTACTTTTTAGGTCAATGGCTGAAGAAATGTAATACAGGATGTAATTGGCATACAAAATGCTACAGGCAGCCGAATTTTCTACCAAAACAAAGAGATCCTGGGAAGAAAATGCCTTATGGAGTTGGAAAAATAAAAACATTGCTTACCTGCAATTTTCAAATAAATCAGTGTTCTTTTAGAAGCTGAAACCACCACAGACAGCATAAAAAGCAGGAAGTGAGAGTTTGTTATAGGGTAGAATTACAATACTGCATTTGTATAATTCATGTTCTCTGTTTTATTTCTTGTGATCTAAATCTAATTGCTTTACATATAGTTTACACTGTCTTCCTTGTGCTAATAAAACACAACATGGAGAACCTGCTACAAAGGCTATGGATGATGTTTGTGCTAATCAGCATCTTTCCTTATTAAGGTAAATACAGCTAAATGACAATTCAAGAGGTAATCTGTTGAGCAAATTACCAATTAGAAACTGCCAAAACAAGAGTTATGCACTTACCGTATCTTGGCATCTGTGTTATCCTATGTCACTATTAATCATTCTTGGGTTGTAGGATCTGACATCGGATCCGAGCCGGCAACTTTACAGACAGCTTCTAGGCTCAAGCTCCTCTCACTCGCATGATCCCTTACTGCCAACTAACCCCTTAGATCGACTTTGCCCTAGAGTTAGAACACAGCGAAAAAAAAACTTAACCACCAGATAGGGCATCTCTACTTTCTCTAGGTCCCATAGGACAAGAAAGGAGGGGGGTGGGGGGTAGTGATGAATAGTGACATAGGATAACAAAGATGCCAAGTTATGGTAAGTACATAACTCTTTATCTGATGTTATCCATGTCCCTATTCTTCACTCTTAGGTCAGAGTCCCCAGCCACCCTAAACCCTGGGTGGTCTCATGGAAGGACATGTTGAATAACTGTGGAGCCAAAAGAATCCCTGTTCCTCGAGACAATGTCAAGTTTATAATGAGTAACAAAAGTGTGAGGAGTAGACCAGGTGGTTGCCACACAAATCTCATCTACGGAATGACGGGTCAGATAGCCAGCTGACGTATCCATAGATCTAGTGGAATGAGCTCTGAGTGGTCCTAGTAAAGGTAAACACTTAGACGAACAGACCAAAGAAGTACACATGGAAATCCAGTAAGAAATAGTAACTTCAGAAACCGTCCAACACTGTCTGCTAACAGGAAATGCTACAAACAGTTGGTCCAATTTGTGGAAACTCTTGGCTCTATCCAAGTAGAATCGTAACTGTCTATGAACACCAACAGCATGTAACAGATATTCCCCTTTATTAGAAAAGTTAGTGAAGAAAACTGGCAATTGAATTGACTGATTCAAATGTGCCTCTGTAGCTATCTTAGGCATGAAGGAAGGATTGGTTTGGACAGCCACTTTGTCTTTATGAAACAGCATGTATGGTGGTTTGATAGAAACAGCCTGCAACTCTGAAACCTTTCTTGCCAAAGTTATGATCACCAGAAAAGTGGTCTTTCATGATGAAAAATTTTATATCACATGTAGTAGCATGCTTAAAGAGACACTGTATAAGAGATTGCAGTACAAATGAAAGGTCCCAAGAGGGAGAAGGATCTTTAATAGGCGGCCGAAGCAGAAAAATGCCTTTCAAAAATGTCTTACAGAGATGAGAGGAAAAGGTAGGTTCTTCAAAAGCATGGAAATTAGAAATAGCCACCAATTGCACTTTGATAGTAGAGAAACTAGCTTCATCTTGAAAAAGTGAAGACAGGAACAACATGATATCTGGAATGGAAGCCGAGACGGGGTCTAGATTATAATGCTTGGCGCAAATAGAAAACCTTTTCCATTTACTTGCATATACCTTTCTAGTGGATGCCTTCTGAGAAGCCAGAATAATGTTTCTGACGGGTGATGTAAGCCTGGACTGATTCAGGATTACGGGAAGTGGACAAACCATACAGTCAGATGAAGAGTGTGAAGGTTGGAGGTCGGAAGCTGGGAGTAGTAAGAAATCAGATCCACAAGGGGATTTAGTACCCAAGGGGGTGCTTCAGATGAGACCGTAGGAGAGGAAACCACACCTGCTGAGGCCAAAAGGGGGCAATGAGGATCAAGGTGGCCTTGAGGCGACGAGTTTTCTAAAGCACTCTGTGAATAAGAGGTATAGGAGGATAGGCGTAAAGGAGACCTAGAGGCCAATCGAGAACCAGTGGATCCGTGGGGAACTCCCAGAGTGGGGGAATTAGGGCGAAATACCAGCCGCATTTGTAGTTGTGAGGGGAAGTGAACAGAGCACAGCTCAGACAACCCCAGCAAAGGAAAATCTCTCTTGCCAATGAAGGATTTAGGGGTCACTCATGAGGACTCAGGATGGCCCAGCTGAGTCTGCCTGCCAACATGTTGGACTCGCTGGGAATGTGCATTGCAAGGAGAAAGCTCCCCGAGGATATCGCCCAATCCCACACCCTCATGGCCTCACGACAAAGCAGATAATGGCATGAGCCCCCTTGCTTGTTGATGTACCACACAACTGCCATGTGTCCATGTGAACTGCAATAGTACTCAGAGGGAGGCAGTCCTGAAAAGTTTGCAACAAAGAAGGACTGCTCTCATATCCAGTACATTTATGTGCAGTTGGGTATCTGCGGAGGACCACGTACCTTGGACCATCTTTACCTGGTAACGCCAATCTCACCCCAACAGTGAAGCATCCGAGGTCACAGTGGCACTGGGGGAGGAAGAGAAAATGGTCTGCTCGCTAGGAGGTTGGGAGACTGAATCCACCAGAGAAGATGATGCCTGCACAATGGAGTGAGACAGATTGAGGCCATCATCAGATGAGACACAGAAGATGACTGCACCGCTACAGTCCACTGCAGAACCCTCATGTAGAATATGGTTAATGGCAACATATAGTTTGCTGCCACCATGGACTCTAAGGACCTAAGTATAAGGCAGACCTGAGGATGATTCAGATCTAGAAAGCATTGAACATGAGCTCTGATTAGATAAACACGTCGAAGAAGGAGCACTGCAATCTCTGACACAGTGCCCAGCCAAATTCCAATAAATTCCAAATTTTGGGATGGAAGCAGATTTGACTTGGGCAGATTCACTGTGATTCCTAACTGGTCAAACAGGCAAAGTAAAGTACTGAGTGGCTGTGATCTGTTGATGCTGGGTGGGAGCTGTGAGGAGCCAGTCGTCAAGGTAAGGAAACACCTGGGATCCCTGCAGTCTCAGGTGAGCTGTGACCATTGCCATGCACTTGGTGAACACCTGGGGGGCTGTGGTAAGACCAAAGGGCAGGGGCCTGATCTGGTAGTCATTGGCCCCCATGCAAAAGCAGAGATGTCTCCTGGAGTGCCTGTCTATTTTTATATAATAGTATACGTCCTGGAGATCCACAGAGCACATCCAATCATCCTTGTGTTGAAGGGGCACGACAGACTGGACAGTGACCATCCAGAACTTGGACTTCTCGACAGAGAGATTTAACCTGCTGAGGTCCAGAACTGGACATAGGTCCCCCATCTTCCTTGGCACCAAAAAGAAGCAAGAGTAAGTTCCGGATTCTTGTAGTCCTGGGGGACCTATTGGATGGCTCTGATCTGAAGAAGTCTGAGCACTACTTGCTGAGCTAACTTCCTCTGATGGGGTGGAGCATTGGAGAGGCCCTTACTGATTGGAGGGGGTGCCTGACAAAAGGGAATAAAACAGCCCCTGGAGATGAGGTTTAGCACTCAGCGATCTCTTGTAATATTTGCCCAGATCAGAGGGTGCAGTGATAAATAACCCCCGACTGTATCCAGTGCAGATCAGTTGGGCAGCGCCTCAGGACAGCTGGGAGGGCTTCTCAGAGAAAGGTTCCCTGGAACTTGGATTTTGCAGACCCCCTCTGCCCCGCGGGTGGCATCTGCCATTGAACCCTCAACCCTGATCTCTAGAAGAGGGCTTGCCCTGAGCATCCCGGAAGTAAGACTGCGACTTCTGAAACCACATTTTTCTAGTCCTTTCTTGCTTCTTGGAAAAGGACTGCTGAAGGGTAGAAAACTTGATTCCCACAGCCGACAAGGTCTTGCCTTCCTGCTCACTGTGGGTGAGTATTTCTTTGACCAAAGAAGGTAGCTCTATCAAAAGGGACATTGGTGTAGGACGTATTAAAAGACTCCACAAATCTGCAAAGGCGCAGCCAGGCATAGCGCCAAATAGTGATCCCTGTACCGGCCGCTCGTGAGACGCCTTCTGTGGCGTTGGAAATCAGCCTCATGGAGGAATTAGACAGGGAAGTGAGAATAAACAGCTTGGGACACATCTTATTTAGTTCCTCAGCAGGCAACAACTCAGAAAGGGAAGTGGTAAGCTCCTTGACCAAGTCCCTCTGGAATTGAGTGAAATGTATCAAGTAGTTAAGTGCCCACAGACCGAAGGTAGCTGAAGCGAAGACCTGCTTTCCTTGTCTGTCAATCACCTGGGACTCTCAGTGGGGGATGAAACAGATGTACTTTACTCTGTCAATTCTTTCTTGGTGGTGGCGGCTATGAAAAAAGCATCATCTGGCACGCCTTTTGACTAAAACTGTTTGTCGGAGGAGGGGACTCAGAAACTTGTCAGCATGTTTTGGTACCGGCTCCATAGTATCCAGCATCTGGCAATGAGGTCTATGAGATTGTCAGCATGGGGGAAACCCAGGATGTAGATGGCCCCATTCTGAAAGCCTTCAGGAACACAGACTCCTCGGAGGATGGGGGTAAAGAAGACCATCCGCCTTTAAGCTTGAGGATTTCTAAGATGTCCTCAAAGGAGACATCCTCGGGTAGAGATATGGAGGACCCAACCCCTTCATCGAGGTCCATATCCTCAGTGAGAGACTCTATAGGGGAGTCTAGGTGCCTCCTCTTGCACAATCTCTTCCAAGGCACCTCCTCTGGGTGGGGGGGACCCAAAAGGATGACTCTTGCCTGAAGGCTAGTTCAAGAGGGCTGACCAGGAACAGGATGAGAAGAGTCCACTCTCGGGAACTGGGATGTTCCCTGAAAAGCCAGGGAGGAATCTCTGGTGGAGGAAAATGTCCTCTCTACTACCCGGAAGGTCGAAGGGCTGGACGATGTCCCATCAGCACTCCCTGCAGGCAGGCCTGCTTGAGAAGAGGAAACAGAGCATGCCAGCACCTCCCGGCCTCCAGACAGTACTGGCCCCAAGCTGTTGAGGGGCGAAGTACCAATGGGAAGGGACTGGTCCAAAAACATAGGACCAGAACCCTCACCCAAGGACTCTGGGCCAAGAGGTCAGGCCCGGGACTCTGTCTGCCCAGGGTGAGCTCGAGCAGAGGTGGCCAGGGACTCACACGAGGTAGAGACAGAAAGGCCTCTAGGGACCCCCGTCTCCTGCTCAATGTGTCCTAGGGCCTGGAAATCCGAAACCAACTGAATCAGATGAGGAGAAGACATCGAAGGGGTAGGAGAAGAACCCTTGGCTAGATGGGCAGGGGATGCAAGAAGCCCCAACTCAATCTGAGTCTAGAGGAAGGACCTCATTATCTTGTTCATATTGGAGGGGAGCAAGCTCCTGCAGGACCTAGAAGAGGCAGAAGACCTAGCTGGAGATGGATGTCTGGACCCAAGGACCTCCTGTGCCTGTCCTGAGATTGGCTCCTGTGCCTGGTGGCAGAAGGGGACTGCCCCAAGTAATAACATAAAGGGGAGTCCTCAGTAATAATGGATCTGACACTGATCCTGGATCTGCCCGCCTTGGATCTAAGGACAATTGAGAATCTGAATGTTTGGGTCCCACATGACTCGGATCCCAGGAAGTCAGATCTGTGGCAGGTACAGATCTGGTCAGATCTGAAGGCCTCGATCTGGAGGCCATGGATCCAGGAGTAGACTCCCATGACCTTGGATCTGAGGACCTTAGTGTGGAAGCCATGGCTCTGGTGCTGGAGTCACAGGAACTAGGATCCAAGGAAGACAGATCCAAGGAGCTGGGATCCGACAGCCTAGGCTTTTTAGAGGAAGATGACCCAGGAAGAGAGGTGGCCTTCCTCTTGTGGTCGGAGGATCCCAGCTTGGCCGGGGACTGGGCCAATGGACCCTCTTGGACTATATCCTTCAGTAACAGCTTGTTCTGGAGCTCGACCAAGGCTCTGGGGTTGAATGCAGCACAAATGTCACATTCAACCTTTAGGTGTTTGGCGCCCAGACAATAGCGGCACTCCTCATGCAAATCGGACATGGGTATCTTCAAACTGCATAAGGAGCACCTTTTAAAGCCAACAGGTCTGTCAGACATGGCAGAAAAAAAAAAGCTATCTCCAAAACCTAAGGGACGCGTCAAAATCACTAACCGGAAGAATGCTAAGGCCAAAAAAACAGAAAGGACTAGCAATAACTAACAGAAACACTGACAGTGAAGAACTACTACACTAAAGTCTATATAGGCAAGAAACTAAAAAGGGCACCAAAACTCACAACAACAACAACAACAACAACTGCAAAACACAAAAAAGGGAGGGAAGGGAGACTATAAATTAGCTAAAAGAACAGGCTAACTATAGAAAACTACCAAACCACTAACAAAATGGAGAGTTAAGCCAAAAAATAGATCATTTTTTAAATTACTTATCCCCACTAGAGACTCCAGCCAAAGAATCACATCTGATGCTGAGTGCAGCAAATGAGATCTGGGGTTACAGGGCAGCAAGGGATCATGTGAATGGGCGGAGCTCAAAACTAGAAGCTGTCTGTAAAGTTGCCGGCTTGGATCCGATGTCGGATCCTACAACCCAAGAGTGAGGAATAGTGACATGGATAACATCAGATCAAATCTAAGTCTTCAATTTGTGTTTCTAGCACTATGAAATAGATCAGCTTTTTGCAATTTTGTGTCATTGAGCCTAAGGAAAAGAAATTCTATTACTGTTCTCTTGGCAGCCATTTAGTTCTTAAGCAACCAAGGGAAAGACTGAGCTAGTTACCATTCTGTAATGCTAAATCCATATTCTCATTTGCTTCTGCTGTCTATCTCCTACCTCAGCCCCTTTCAGCTCTGCACTTTCTTTCCACTCTGTCCTTTTTTGCATGCAATGTTCTTGATCAGTTTCCTCCCCACACACAAGTTTTTTTTTTATCTGTCCAACCTTCTTTATGTGTTTTTTCCTTACCCAAGTACCTCATACAGGCAAAAGTAACACGTGGGTACACAAATGCACCGTCAGATGTCGCAACTAAGCCAAAAAAAAAGAAGGAAACAACATTGATAATGTATAAAATTGTAAGCTTCGTTCCATCATACATTCAGTAATTCACCCAAATTAGTATGCTTTTTTCTTTTTTTCCATTTCCTGAAGAACACTAGTCTAAAAAAGATAATTCAATATGAAGTGGCATCTCACAGCAGCACAAGAAAGTCACAAGATGTAATCAAGCTCATATAAAATGCAGTGTTGTGTGAGTGAGGCAAAATATTTAAGTCACGTCTTCTGGATCTCATGGGTCAGAGTTCATTAACCAATAGAGTTCGAAGAAGGTGATTACAAATCCAAGTAGAACACACTAAAAGGACAATATCATGTTGGCATTCCACTACATAATAAAAATTACTGAAATATATTGAGCTGTGCAAATGAAGCAGAAAAGGTTATTAAAATGATAAACATTAGGAACTGCTGGTGTTAGAACCAATGCTATGTGGAATTGAAAATTTAAAGGTGTCATACCAATGCCATATCCTTTCATGCAGGTGAAATTCAGATTACGGAACCTAGGAATGGGTGGACACTCTCCCTGCATCGTCTTACAGACTCTAAGTGAGCCACTCCACTTCCCGTCTTTTCTACAACGAATTCTGTTGCTGCTTGGCACCTGTAAAAGAAAGTATACTAGAGAGAACCGTTTTCAAGTACTGCACACAGCTGCTATAGTTGCATGGACACAGATACACACACACACACACACACACACACAAACACACACACACACACACACACACACACACACACACACACACACACACACACACACACACACACACACCAATACGCATGTAGACGCACACGTGCATTTAAAGAATGACTACAGGGAAACATGACTGGAAAGTTTAGAAGATGAAAGGTGTGCCTAATTTACATTATATGCCACTTTTAGGGTGGTATTTCCATCAGTGCTCATAGTTTACAACACTAGTTCTCAAGACAAGTCACTTTTAATAAAAAGGGATAGGTTGCAAGTGGGAAGGGAGGAAATCATGAAAGAAAACAGCAAAAGGACTTGAGAAGAGGAGAAATAAGAAGTACAGTAGGGCAGCAATGGAAGGTGAGAAAGACAACGAAAATGACAACAATGGCACCATAAGAGGAGTATATTGCAAGGGGAATGGAGACTGAAATCTTGGAGAATTTCCCAGTACTGACAGGGCTTTAAGTGCAGTTAATAAGTTTAAGCAGCAAGAATGTAGCAGCATAGTCATCTATGCTGAGGGGTAAAGGAGCTTATCCTTTTGTAAAAAAATTAAAAAAAAAAAAAAAAAAGACTCAAAATGTGTAACAGTGAGTTTAGAAATTGTTAATCATGTTATAATTTCTGAACTGTCAGGACTTGCCAGAATAAGTGTCATACTTGTGACAGGAGTCCAAAGATTATAACACTCACTGTGTTAAATAAAAGAGTAGTAAAAAAAAAAAAGAGAGAGAAAATCACAACGGAAACAGATATGCAGGAGGCAATGCATGAAGACAGCTGAAGAGGGAATGTACCAAAGAAATAAGATGGAGAAAAGGCTTTGGAAGAAGGGCACTGGAAAAATGGCAGCCAATGGCAGGAGCTGTGGAGCAACAGAGAATGCAGGAATGGAGAAGACAACTATCTTGGAGAGATGAAACACAGTCACACTCAGGGTGGTGTTCAGCAGTGCCACAAACTTAAGAAGTAAGATGATTACACTGTAAGCACTAATACTGAAGAGTACAGCTTTTTTGTTTAGTATAAAGAAGGAAAGTACTAATGACAAGAAGGGATGTGACACAAGCAGTGTGGGAAAGACAGGGCTGACAACAAAAGTTGAGGTGTGTCCCTATATGTAACAGAAGGTTGGGAGGGGAAAGTGATATATGAAAAAAGAGAAAGGCAAGAAGAGATAGTAGACAGGAAAAGCTAGGTTGGCAAATACAGTCACAGGAAGATAAAGAACGAAAAGTAATCTCTTTAGCAATAAAATTATTTTGAGGTAAATGAATATGATGGCACACTAACACTTTATGCAGATCATCTGATGCAAGTAAGAAAAATGATGCCCTAGCCAGAGACAGAACGAAATGATGGACAAAGAAGAAGACGGCAGTTGCAATGGGAGAAATAAATCTGTCAGGAGTATACTGGAGTTTCCCATCTTCCTGCGGCAGATGAAACAGTGCTGTTAGAACCAGGAACTCATACAATGCACAGGGGAAGAAGGTGTAAGAACTACAATCAGGGCTCCATTGACTAAAGAATACCACGGAAAGGAATGGTTCACACTAGGCACTGAGAAGAGCTAGACAGTCTGGGTCTAAAATTATAGTGGGTATGATTACAACAGAATAAGGGGTTCAAAACAAGGGATCTGGGTAACAGAAAGAAGAACAAAGAAGTGGCAGAGCAAACGGAACATAAAAGCATATCTCTGGAAAGGTATGGTAAAAAATTAGAAAAAAGGGTGTCAAAGCAAAATGAAAAAGGATAACAAAAAAATCGGATTCACTAGGAAACTGAAGAATGTCATAACAGAAAAGGAAGAAAAGATACAAAGAATGCTAAGAGAAAAGTTGAATCACTGAGAAAGTTATACAGAGAATTGAACCAAGGTAGTGATGTGTTTGTAAAGTCTAATGGGGAAATCAAAAAAACTATATCAGCAAACAGAAATAAGAACGTCTGAATAAAGAATGATTTGACTTCTTTACTAAAGTGCTTGGGTTTTTGAAGCCCTGAGACTCCAACAGTTTGGACTTTGTGAATGGTTTTACTTTTTTTTACTCAGGGTCCTAAAGGTGAAGAAAGTATCTTAACAGACAGAAAACAGTTGTATAATAAACTTTTCATAACAGTAGGTGTTCGAATAGTTAACAGTTGCAGTAGCTGCAGCTTTATGGGATGTGTATTGCCAAGATTGTACCAGCCAGCCAGCTTCCAAAGCTTTAGGGAAGCTTCCCCACACCCTAACCACTACAGCACTCAAAGACAGCAGGATAAAAACCTCTTCAAATTTCAGAGCTTTTCTTCCCTTAGAACAGGAAGGCTAAAGCCTTGAGACCTAAATATGAGTTATGGTAAGTTTACGAAACAACTGTACTATGCTCATAGATCACTGTTGCAGTAGCCTAATCCATATGGGATGAATACCAGAGATTAGAAGGAAAAGAAGGAAGGAAGAGGAAGTAAGATGTGAGAACAGGAGCTCCTGGAGAACAGTCCAAACAAAGCCTGCTCTAGACTTATATAAAGAATCTTCTTAGCATAACTTAGTAAAAGTGTGGCCAAATGACTAAGTTGCTATTTTTGGTATGTTTCTAATGTCCACTCTTTTCCAAGAGAAAATGGAGCTATAGATGGCTCACTATAGGAGCCAATAACTACATTTGGGTAATCCTGCTGGCAGGTTGCCCTCAGTCGGCCTGAATTCCAAAGTCTTGGGTCCTGTGTCGGCTGCTGTCGCCTCTTCCCTGACGTCAGGTCGTCAAGGGTATAAAAGAAGCAGCCAACGCCATTTTCTTCAGTTTTTCTTGCCCCAGATATCAGGTGGCCCCTAAAAGGGTAGCCAAAATTTATATATCTATAAAAATACATACGCCAAGATAAACTTTACCTTCATCTACAAGCAAATACACCACATAGGTTGTAGAAATCAGAGAAGGAAAGAAAAGTTCCAGAAGGAAAAAGGGGGATGGCGGGTGGGTAACCTGGACTGCAACAGTGAATACACTCGAACATCTACATTTATGGTAAGTGTACACAACTGTACTACGTTCTTCGTGTTTCACTGTTGCAGTCATTACATTTGGGTACAGTCCCAAAGCTATGGTTGGGAGGCTGGAGCTAAACAGCATTAGTAGCGGCTATGAGGCCCTGCAGAACTGCAGTGGCAAAGCCTGCCCTGGATTTAGAGTAGAGTGGCAGATGATAGTGCTTTGTAAAGGTGTGCACTGAACTCCAAGTAGCAGCCTCTAAAATGTCTTTGGTTGGTACTCCCCTGAGAAAGGCTGCTGAAGTGGCTGCAGCTCTGGTTGAATGTGACCTAATGCCCTTAGGCACTGGCTTGCCATGGTGTAAATAGCAGAAATGAATGCAGTGGCCTATCCACTTTGAAATAGTCTGCTTTGAGATAGCCTTTCCATGTGATCCTGCAGCATATGCCACTAGTAATTGCTCTGTCTTCCTGAAAACTTTGGTTTTGTCCAAGTAGAATCTAAGTTGTCTGTGTACGTCCAAAGAATACAGAATTCTCTCCCCCCTTGTTCTGTGGATTTGGATAAAAAGTTGGCAGATGAATAGTTTGGTTAAGAGCCACACTGGACACCACCTTAGGCATAAATGTTGGGTTTGTCCTCAGAGAGACCCTGTCTGGATAAAACATGATAAAAGGTTTCACAGCCATGAGTGCTTGTAGCTCTGAATCCCGTCTTGCAGAAGTTATTGCTAGGAGCAGAGCTGTTTTCCAAGATAAAAACTTTATGTCAGCAGTAGCAGCAGGCTCAAAAGGAGGCAGGGTGAGTTTTTTCCAAGACATAGTTGAGGTCCCATGCAGGCACTGGTGCTCTCCTTGGAGGCCTTAAGTTTTTGGCTCCTCTGAGATACTGCTTTAATAAAGGATGAGAAAAAGATTGGTGGCTCTGTATTGTAATGAACCGAAATGGCAGAGACATGAATTTTAATTGATGAAAAAAATAGGCCTTTGTCCAGCATCTCAGTTAAGTATTGCAAAATCTGAGGAATGTTTGGAACAGCTGTATTGTTTCCTTGTGTCTGGTTCCAAGCACAGGATCTCTTCCATTTTCCAGCATAAGACTTTCTAGTACTAGGCCTTCTGGCTTCCAAAATGACATCCATCACAGCTTTACTGAGAGGTGTGTTTCGTATGACTACATTATCCGCCATGCTGCCAGGTTTAAAGGACTGAGTTGGCTGTGTAGGATCTGATTGTTTTGCTGGGACAGTAGATGAGGTATTTGAGGTAAGGTCCAAGCTGGGCATTGAGTCAAGTCCCTTAGGATTGGATACCAGTACTGGCGGGGCCAGTCTGGGGCAATCAGAATCATCTTTGGCTTCTCCTGTCTGACCTTTAGGAGTACCTTGGGGAGGAGAAGCAGTGGAGGAAAGGCATATACTGATAGGTTTTTCCAGCTGAAAGATAGGACATCCACTTTCAATGCTTGTCTGTGATAAGTCCTTGTACAAAATCTTTTTAGTTGGTAGTTGCGAGGGGAGGCAAATAGACCTATGTCAGGCAGCCCCATTTCCTTGTTAACATGCTGAAGACTTGTGGATCCAGCTGCCACTCATGGGGATCCGTGAGGTTTCTGCTTAGTTCATCTGCCAGACTGTTTTCCTTTCCTGGCAGGAATTGTGCCTGCAGATGTACTTGGTAAGTCAATGCTGTGTCCCACAAAGTCATGGTTAGTCTGCAAAGGGGGTAAGAATGTGTGCACCCCTGCTTGTTTATATACCACATGACCGTGGTGTTGTCTGTCTTTATCAGTAGTTGTCCTGGATGACGTAGGTTCTTGATGGCTGTCAAGGCATTTTGAACAGCTAGCATCTCCTTTTGATTTAAATGCAGATGCATTTGGTTTGAGGACCATGTGCCCTGAATGCATTTTCCTGCCATGTGGGCCCCCCAGGCATAATCTGAAGCATCTGTTGTTAGTGTCTGCCTGGCTGGGGGTAATGTGAATGGCTGTCCCTTGTTCTGGTGACAATTCTCCGCCCACCATCAAAACTCCTGTTGCAGGCAGGGAATGAGAGTAATCATTGTTTCCAGGCTGTGGCAATGTTGATTCCAAACACTTTTTAGGTACCATTGAAGTTTCCTCATATGCAGTCTTTCATATGGAATTAGTAGGATGCATGATGCCATGAAGCCCAAAGCCTGCAGAATTTTTCTTGCAGATAACTGGGCCTTTGATGCCAACATTTTGAAATATGTAGTCAGTTGCTTTTGTTTCTCTGGTGTGAGATAAGCCATCTGGGCAGTTGTATTTAAGCTTGCACCCAGGAATATTATCTCTTGAGAGGGTACTAGTTTTGATTTCTTTTCGTTGACTGTGTACCCTAGGCATGTTAGAAGTCTTTTCAAAAACGCCAGATGCTGTAGAAGAATGTCCATGTTCTCTGCTTGAATTAGACAGTCGTCCAAATAAGGATATATTTGTATTCCTCTTTGTCTGCAGAATGCAATTACTGGTGCCAGGCACTTTGTAAAGACCCTGGGCGCAGTAGATAAGCCAAAGGGCAGTGCAGAGAATTGGTAATGCATTGAGCCAGCCTTGAATCTGAGGTATCTTCTGCATGATTGTCTGATTGGGACGTGCAGGTATGCCTCTTTTAGGTCTAAAGTCACAAGCCAAGCATTCTGGCCCAGCATGGGCAGAAGCTGCTGTAAAGTCAACATTTTGAATTTTGGTATATCCAGGAATGTGTTCAGAATAGATAGGTCCAGTATTGGTCTCCAGGCCTTTTCTTTTCTGGGTACCAAGAACAGTCTTGAGTAAAATCCTTGTCCCTGCTCTTGCTCTGGTACTTGTTGAATGCCCCCCATGTCCATTAGGAATGAGACTTGTTTTTGTGCCTCTTCCCATTGATGTTTTGGGAGGTCTGGCCAGCCGTTTGCCTTTGGCAGGGTATGGAAATGGAACTTGTAGCCTTGTGACACTATATTTAGAACCCACTTGTCCAGGGTTATAATGTGCCAATTTTGAGAAAAAAGTGCTAATTTTCCCCCTAAGGGTGCTGCCAGGACATAACTGCTTGGTGCCGTCAGGGGGAAGTCATTGGGACTGTTTCCTGTATGGCTGTGATTTGTCTTCTCCAACTTTGGAGGTAGAAGCACCACATTGCTTTGACCTGTATGAACCTTGCGCCTGGGTTCTGCCTGTAGGACGTCCGGATCTGCCCCTTTGAGGTCTGTCTGATACAGGAAAGGACCAATTCTTTGTAGGTCAGTGTCTACTAAACCTAGGTGGCTGTACTTGTAAAAAATCTTTGACAGTTTGCATAGATTTAGCTTTGTCCTCCATTTTCTGTGACACCTCTGCCTTAACACCTAACAAAGTATCATGCTGTAAAGGTGCATCTAATAATTTAACTTTAACATGATCAGGCAGATTTTGTTTCTTTAACCAAGCATGCCTCCTAATTACAGAACCCGTAACTGTGGCCCTGCAGGAGGCCTCCAAAGAATCAAAACCACATTGCAAAGTATGCTTTCCAACTTGTTCAGCTGCATGCAATAAATCCTGCATTTCCTTGTTTTCTGCACATTCAGAGTTTAACAACATTTTCTGTTTAAGCAATGCCATGACATGTTGCTGATATTTGAGCATATGAAACTGACAGTTTAAGGCCCTTACAGCCAAGGTAGCAGATGTGTAAAGCTTTTTTCCCCATCTATCCAGTGCCCTAGAATCCCTGTCAGAGGGGGTAGGGTTTTTTGCAGCGGAAGCCTTAACTCCTTTGGGACCCTGTGAAATAGTTCCTGGGTCAGCAGCAGGGTTTTTAAAAAGGAATTTATGAGAGTCAGGAACCCTGTAATATCTGTCAGGCTTAACAGGAGCTGGAGGTAAGGAATCAGGGGTCAGACTAGACTCCGAAAACACATCATCTACAATGTCTAACACAGGTGGAATGGCTAGAGGCCTGTGTTGAGGTAGTAAAAGAAAATCCCTGAGCCTCATTTTAGATTCTGAAAAATCTTGGCTCTCCCAGTGGAAATGCTCCCTCATGGTATGCAAGGTTTCCCCAAAAGAATAGTCCTCTGGAGGAGAAGCTGAAGGTATAGATTCTTCAGCATCAGAATCCTCATAGGGGGTAGAGAATATTCCTGATCAGAAGAGGAATCAGAAGAAATAGAAACCTGATCTGAAGATTCATAGTCAGTCTCTTGCCTAGACCTCTTATCAGGAGGGGGATGGGAACCCCTGATCAAGGTAATCAAGTCTTCGGCATCTGTTTTTTGGGCATAGAGGCCTGTCCACATGGCTCTTGAGTTTGTTTCTTTGCTTTAGAAGGTGCTTTAGTCTTTGCCTTTGAAGCTGAAGTCGGTTTAATGTAAAGATGTTTAGGTCTGAATACACCCTCAGAAGCCGGTGCCTGCTCAGCGTCTCTGGACCCATCTGAGGAAATAGTGTCCGAGGCTCCAATATCTTGAGTTTCCAGTGGCATAGCCGACTCCACGTGGGAGTCGGTTGCGGCCTTCGACTCTAAAGTAGCAGGCGTCAGGGGCTGCAAAAGCGCCTCACTGAGAACCAGCGACTGGCTTAGGAGAAGCTTTGTCATCTGTTTTGGACCTCGGTTGTTTATCTCTCTCCTTTTCTTTGTGTTTTTTGTGAACTCCAGTAGTTGGATGGCTTTCCGACGTCATTTCTGGATAATTAAAGCGGCGTCCAAAAATGGTTAAAGCAAAATCATACCAACGCTTAATAGTGCGTTGGTTAAATCTAGCACAAAACCGACAACCAGAAATGTTGTGATCAAGGCCTAGGCAAGGAATGCAGTAAGAATGAAAGTCCTTATGAGGTATTTGCTTTCCACAAGAAATACAATTATTAACTTTTTCTGACATTGGTCTGGAGCAAGAAAAAAGTTTCCCCAAAGGGGTACTTAGCTTTTTTGAAGACTTCGGGTCTGAAACTCGAACACGAAAATCTCAGGAGTCGGCCGACCGGCACTTGCGAACTGCTTCTGCTTCGGGCATTGCGCAGCAAGAAAGACTGAGGAAAATGGTGTCGGCTGCTTCTTTTATACCCCTGACGACCTGACGTCAGGGAAGGGATGACAGCAGCCGACGCAGGACCCAAGACTTTGGAATTCAGGCCGACTGTGGGAAACCTGCCAGCAGGATTACCCAAATGTAATGACTGCAACAGTGAAACACGAAGAACATCTGAAGGGGTCCCGGAGTGGTGGCGTCTCTCTCGGAAAGGCGATGGAAGACGGGAAAGTACTGGATCCAGAGAAGACGCATATCGGGTCAGAGGAAACTTCTTTGGCTCTGAGTTTGTCGGATCCGATGATGTAAATCTGGTCTCAGAACATCAGATCCAATTGAGACTTTAGATCTGATAAAATCAGATCCAATTGTTTTTTTTGGATACCTTAAGAGGTGGTTCTGTAGTAGTGTCTGAGCTTCGAGAAAAGTATCCGGTAAGGTTTGAAGGATGCTTCTTGGCCTCCTTTTTCTCTATATTCATGGGGGTTTGAGCCCCAGATATAGTCTCAGAAAAGGTCATCAGGAGCAGACCTTTCACAATAAGCTTATTTTTACAGTCTGCTAAGGCCCGTGGATTAAAGGCCTTACATATGTCACAAGACTCTTTTAAACGAGCAGAACCTAAACAGTACATACAAGAATCATGTGCATCTGACAGAGGGAATCTTGTGGCCCCAGGCATTACATTCCTAAAATCCTGGATGGTTTCTCAGCCATTGCGATGAAAAAGACTGCACTAACAAGAAAAAAGAAAACTTTTTTTATATATAGAAAGAAAAGAATAGAAAGTAAGTGAAAAGTTGTCAACAATGGTAACTGAAGGAGCTACCACAAGGGTATAAATTAAGAAAAAGTAATACCAACAATGGTAATGCTAAATTAAACAAAGAAGTGTAGAAAGGAGAAGGGAGGAATATATTATATAAAGACTACACACACACACACACACACACAAACATATAATGCTTTACTCATAAACCAACAGTAAAGCTTGAGAGCTAACAGCGACCATGTCCGTTCACGAAGGCGGAAAATGAGATCTGAGATATGGAAGGAGACTTGGCCATTACGGGTAAGGGAGGAGCTCGAGAGTTTTCAGTATCCACGAACTGTAAAATATGGCTGAGCTGGATCCGAGGGTCAGAGCTAACCCACTTATTGAGGAATGAATGAAACTTGCCAACATCAGCTCACTTGTTTTCCACAAAAAGTGATCATTTGCATGGGAATCCCTACAAGAAATCAAGGCTGTCTGTCGGCCACAAAAGGCATCTGATGAGTGGATAACGGAGCCTTAAACAGCTGGTCTTGTTTCCTGATAGTTAGGTAAAACATTTTACTGACAACCACTAAGTACACTAGCCCTTTGCACAGGAATCCCTACAGGAAATCAAGGCTGTCTGTCAACAGCAAAAGGCATCTGATGAGTGGATAATGGAGCCTTGAACAGTCGGTCTTGTTTCCTGACAGTTAATCTGTTAGGAAAAATGTTTTACTGACAACCACTAAGTACACTCGTCGAAGCCCCTAGCAAGCAGAAATGACAGAAAAGTAGCATTTTTCAGCATAAAAAAGTGATCATTTACATGTGAATCACCACAGGAAAAGAACAGTTGTGTAAGTTGCACTTTAATGTTTCAAAACCAACAGCTTATAATTAAAGAATGACAATTCTCATACAAATTTGTATAAAGTATTCTAAAACATCTAAAAAAAACTTGTTGAGAAAAAAAATGTTTCACAACTTAAATGACTCTAATCTTAAAGGCACAGTTAATATTGACAATCATTTAGTGTAGGAGTTACACTGGCATTCGTCTACAGCTGTCACTGCAACACTCTAATTTCTAAAAGAGTTCTCCAGTCCCCACCTCTCTGACAAATGTCTGCCTTTTCTAAAACCAAAAATAAAAAATGTTTAAAATGTAAACAATTGTATTACTTGCCTAGCTAGGGTGTTGGTTAATCATCCTGTTTAATACAGTAAGTGTGCTAGTATATTCACTGCTTTAAAGCATTAACAGTTTTACCAATATTGAAAGCCTTCAGGAATTCACAAGTGAGGTATACCACACTACCCGTATTACAATTGTATCAACCAGGTTTTCTCCATTTTCACATAGTAGACATGATAGTGCCTCTTTCTACTGTATTAATGAAACTGCACTGTGCACACCTACCACATTTGTGTGCTTGCACAGAGTGACACCCCTGTGCTTGTACTTTGTTTCTCAAGCAAGTTCTTAAAATTTCACCTCCTTCTATATACAAAATTAACTGCACATCCTAAAACATCTTTGGCCAGTTTTGCCTCTTCCAACATCCAACAAAATGTCTGAATTATGTTAGCTATTCTTGCACTATCAGTAGTATAGTCCATTAAAAAATTAATTTTGGTATATGTTGCTTCATTTACTATTGTTTCACCTTTATTTAAACAACAGTTACCCAGGCCGTTTTAAATAACTGGTATGCCTTTTGTCTGTACCTCGTCCATTGTTCATATGTTCTAGGTGTATACTAGGCTAATGACCTCTGGAGCCACTATAAGCCTAGCTACGTAACCCAAATGTATCCCGAGAGTTATTGTGCCTTAGAGGTTATTTTAAGGGGTGTATGTTAGGGCATGCTGTAACAGATGCTTTTGCCCATCAGAGGCATAGGTGTCAGACCATGGATGAATTTCTGATTTTCCATCCACTGGTTCAGGTTGCACTTAAGCCTATTTCAGAGATTGAGGATTCTCTGAGAAATGTACATGTCCTTCCAACATGTCCTATTTAAGCTGTAGACAAAGTTTAAATTCTTAGATCTAGTACTTCTGGTGCTGTTCATTTTGTAGATATGCAAAAGAGCCATCCGAGCAGGATCCAAGGATGTCTTGTATGCTAGGCATAAATTACCTGGCATAAGTCTGTAGTCTTACAACCTTAGACAAGTGTTGGTCAAAAGTCAGGTTACTTTCAACATAGGTCCCTAAATCCCTGACTACTGTGTTTTCCCTTAGGGATGTAGTTTCCCCTGGGTGGCTAATTTTCCAAAAAAAGAAGTTATGTACTTACCATAACATTCCATGTGTGTTGTCCATCTCGATCTTTATTCTCACTGATGGGTCGGATCCGATGTGTCGGATCCATCTCGGCCTTTACAAAAGTTCAAGGACTTCAGCAAAACTCGTGGGCCTCCTTCCCTACCCATAATGCAGTTCCCTGACTTCCTCAGATCTTGTTTGCCCACCTAGAAATCATAAGAAAAGCAACAACTGTTTATCATAAGAAATGGGTATACAGTAGTAATACTTATTAAGAGTCCATGTTAGCATTTCTGAGGCTATGTAGATCCAAAATCCAGTGTCTACTTGGTCTCACAGGAAATATGGAGGGGGGCATGGAGGGTGGGTTTGTGAGAATAAAGGTCGAGATGGACAACACACATGGAACTTTATGGTAAGTACACAACTTCTTTATGTGTTGCTGTCAATCTCACCTTTATTCTCACTGATGGGACTGAGTCCCAAGCAACTTAGTTCCTGGGTGGCTCATGGGAGAATATTCCTCAGAACCATAGAACCAAAGGAAGCTCTACTCCTGGAGGCCAAATCCACTTTGTAATGATTAATAAAAGTATGCAGTTTTAACCACGTGGCTGCAGCGCAAATATCGTCCCAGGGTATCCTTGCTTGATAAGCTGTAGACGTAGCTACCGATCTGGTGGAGTGTGCTTTAACAGGGAAGGGAAGAGACTTGTTTTTAGGGTGCATATGTAGGATATACAAAGAGTGAGCCATATAGATAAGGTAATCTTTGACACTGGTTGACCTTTTCTAGTCTCGGAGTAGGACACGAAAAGATGTTCTGATTTTCTAAACCCCGAAATTCTGTGCAAGTAGAAACATAATTGTCTATGTAAGTTTAGAAGAGGCAACACATAGTCACCTTTGTTCTGGTAGTTTGGAATGAATACTGGCAGTTCAATGGATTGATTTAGGTTACTTTCTGACACAATCATTGGAAAAAATGAGGAGTTAGTGTGTAAAGAGACTCTACCTTAGGGAAAAACAAGTAAGGAGGTTTTGTGGACAAGGCTTGCAGTTCCGAGACTCTTCCGGCTGAGGTAATAGCCACAAAAACAGCGTTTTCCAAGACAGAAACTTTATATCATATGTGGCTGAAGGTTCAAAGGAGGAGCAAGTAATGTTTGTTAAAATGAAATTTAGGTCTCATGGAGGAGTTGGGTTATTGTATGGGGTTTAATCATCATTGTTCCTTTCAAAAAAGCTTTACAGAGGCTGTGTGACATGATTGTACAGCCATTTTCTCCCACATGATAATTTGAGATTGCTGCCAGTTGGACGCTTACAGTACAAGCAGCTGCACCCTCATGTAAGAGTTTCACCAGAAATTTCAGAATAGAATGTAAGGGAGCGGAATTGGGGTCTATTTGGTTGTCATTTGCCCACATAACGAACCTGTTCCATTTACTCTTGTATAATCTTCCTGTGGAGGTCTTATGGGAGGACAACAAGATATGTTTCACCAGAGAGGAAAGAAGAATAAACCTGGCAATCAAGGGAACTGGAGCAGCCAAGCTGTCAACTTGAGGTTTTGAAGGTTGGGATGACCCAATCCCAACGGATGTGTCAGTAGATCTGCAGCTGGGTCCAGAATCCATGGTTCATCTAGAAGATGAGGCTGTAGGAAGGGAAACTAGGTCGGACAAAGCCAATAGGAAGCAATCAGGATTATTGTGGTCCCCAACAGTCTGGCTTTCTGCAAAAACCTGGGAATCAGAGGGAAAGCATATAGAAGTCCCGGGGGCCAATCGTGAACAAGTGCATCCCTTGGTGACTTCCCCATAGGAGGGATTAGGGCAAAGTAGTTACTGCATTTGGTATTGGTGGGGGAAGCAAAAAGATTGCAGCAAGGCTAGCTCCATTTTTGGAAAATCTTTTCCGCTACATTCTGATTGAGGGACCACTTGTCAGGCCATAATATAGCCCTGCTCAATTTGTCTGCAATCACGTTGGATTTCCCTGGGATGTGCGTTGCAGTCAGACAATGGTTGGTGAATGTTGTCCATTGCCAAACCCTTAGATCTTCTCGACAAAGGGGGTAAGATCTGGTTCCTCCTTGTTTGTTTATGTACCTGACTACTGACATATTGTCTGACTGAATTGCTACTGTTCCTGGAGGGAGAGTATTCTGAAATGCTTGCATCACCAACAGCACTGCTCTCATCTCTAGGATGTTTATATGCAAGTCAGCATTGTTTTCCTGCCAGGTGCCTTGGACTGTCTTCCCCAGATAATGTCCCCCCATCTGGGATGCATCTGTGGTTACCATGGCATGGGGTGGATAAGGGATGAAGGGACGGCCTTGTGAAACTGAGGGAGAGTGAGTCCACCATTCGAGATCCTTTTTGCAAGAATTGGTTATGAGAATCTTGTGTGATATTGGCAAATCCAGAATTGACCACTGTGTGAAAAGTAACCACTGAAGTATCCGCGTATTTAGGCGAACTAGAGGAATAAGTACAATGGATGCTGCCATCTTTCCCAGAACTTGTAGTACTTGCTTTGCACTGGCTCGAGTTTTCTTGATTAACATTTTCACATGCAGGCAGACATTGTGTACTCTGTCATGAGTACAAGATGTGGAAACTTCTTGGATGACTCTTTTTCTGAGCAACTTTTGAATTTCTAATGTTGCTTGTTCCTTTTGACTGGATGTCACATCTGGAATGGATTTCTTTACTGGGATGGGGAAGCGAAGGGAACAATATATCCCCTGGATATTATGTCCTGCATGCATTTGTCTTGCTATCAGCATGGTCGTATTTATCTCTGCTCCTATAAAATTAAAATTTTAAGATGGCTCTAGAGCAGATTTGTTGTAATTTATGGTAATGCCTAGAGAGGAGCAAAGCTGAAGTGTATAGTCTCTGGACTGTAGCAGAAGATGACTGGTCAGGGTAGTTATGAGCCAGTTGTCTAGATATGGAAACACCAGGAATCCTCTGCATCTCAAGTGAGCTGCTACTACTGCCATGCATTTGATAAACACTCTGGGGGCCTTAGTGAGACCAAAGAGCAGAGCTCGGAACTGGAAGTAACTGGCTCCTAGCCAGAACAGCAAAAACCTTCTGGATCGTCATTACATTAAGACGTGGTAGTATGCATCCTGGAGGTCTACGCAGCACATCCAATTGTCTTTTTCCAGGAATAGAAGTATTGACTGCAGTGTTACCATCTGGAACTTGGTTTTCTTCACCGATTTCTTTAGTTTGCTGAGAGCCAATACTGGTCTTCAGTCCCCTGTTTTCTTTGGAACTAAAAAGAATTTTGAGTAAGTTCCGGATCCTCTCTGGTCTGTGGAAACTTCTTGGATGACTCTTTTTCTGAGCAACTTTTGAATTTCTAATGTTGCTTGTTCCTTTTGACTGGATGTCACATCTGGAATGGATTTCTTTACGGGGATGGGGAAGCGAAGGGAACAATATATCCCCTGGATATTATGTCCTGCATGCATTTGTCTTTGGTTATCTTTTGCCAGGTTTCAAGGTGCAGTGATAATCACCCCCCCCCCCGACTGCCTCCAGAGGCGAACAGTTGGGTACTCTTTCAGGAGCACTGAAAGGGTCTGCCAAAGAAAGATTGTCTGGAGCCCTGATTTTGCGAGCCTCCTCTGCTGTGCAGATGACATCTTCCATTATCGTTCCCCCCTCTGCCCCTGGGGGATCTTCCACCTAGGAAGACCTTTAAGATTTCACCACATCTTCCCACTGCCCTTCTGACCCTTTGGAAATGGTCTCGTGGGGATGGAAAAAATGCACTTCAACGGCAGACAAGATCTTACCCTCCTGTTCACACCAGGTTAGCATTTCTTTTACTTTGGGACCAAAGAGATGAGCCATCAAAGGAAGCGTTAACAAAGGAAGACTTAAAGGGCTCCACGAAATCGCAAAGGCGCATACAGGCCTGTCTCCTAATGGAGATGCCTGAATCCGCTGCCCTACTCGCTCCATCTGCAGCATATGAGATAAGTCTCACTGAGGAGTTGACCACAAGAGTTGAGAGTAGCGAGATGACCACTGACCTTATCTGCCGCCACATCAGCTACAGCACCCTGGAGGGGTTCGAATGGAGGGATGAAAAGTCAGCAAGCAAAGGAGAGCAGTACTGCTGAAACTGAATTCATCCTCAAGTCTTGGTGAGTACCTTCACAAGGTAAACCCTGTTTTCACAAAATCTCACCAAGGCGACACTGATATACAGACTGTATTTATATAGCATATATCATGGACAGAAGTAGGTCAAAAACTAAAAAAATAGCTGGGTGCATAAGACCCAGGATAAAAAAGTGCCCAGTCCTGGTATGCGCACTGGTGCCAGGACTGGAAAAGATGACAGTGTAGAATCCTCAAAATATGAAACATTACTACAATGGGGCCAGGCCAGGCCCAGGGTGAGGTTGGCCCCCCCTGTTGTAGAAGGAAGTAGCAATCCACAAAAAATCACAAAAACTGATAGGCCAAAGAAGAGCCATAAAGATGATAAAATGGACTATTGAGGATAAGAAAGAAATTATGTATTGTTACTATTATGCAAAAAGCCCAGAATTTCCAGACACAAGCTATACAAAACGATTGAGAGAAAGAGAGAAATTAGAGGAAAGAAAAATACTTCCACAAGAAAAACTGTCAGAAGCTTCAAATAAAAATGTGTGTTGATTAATACAAAAGATTTGTGAAAAACAGTATATAGATCAAGAAACCTTGATCTCTTTGGAAAAAGAAGCATCTGAGGAAGTGTGAAAATATAAACAACAAAACCAACAGATATCTGAAAAGTATAAAAAAGAAATATGGACATGGGAAAGAAAGAGGGATTTGATATTGTGCAATATTTATGCAAAGGATAAACCCAAATTTATCAATGTAAAGAAGGCAGCCCCAAAAATATTCGAAGAGAAATATAGGCAAAAGCATCCAGATATGGAACATTTCACAATAAAAAAATAATATTACAAAGATGGAACATAGAAAAGAAAATTAGTAAAGTAGAAGTTAAAAAACAAAAGTCGAAGTTATGGAGTGCTTGCGAAGTGAAGGATTTGGTGTAGAAGGTCTAACACAGGTTACATCATAGTCAGTCCCCAAAGTAGGGAGAAACAGGAAGACCAGGAAACATCAGAAGAAGAAACATGGATATGGGAAAGAAGAAGAGATGTAATATGGTGTAATATGTATGCAAAGGAGAAAGCAAAACTAACCAATACAAAAAGACCAGCACCAATGGTATTTGAAGAGAAATACAGGCAAAGGGATCCGGACATGGAAAACTTTACAATACAAAATTAAGAAAACAAAGAGGAAAAATAGAAAAGGAGATTAGTAATGGAGAAGTTAAAGAAATAGAAACTGAAGTTATGGAGTAACTGCAAAGTGAAAGATTTCGTGTAGAAAATCTAATTCAGAAAGCACCACAAAAGGGTAATGGATATTCAAATTAAGGGGAAACTAGTGGGACAGGAAGGAATTGGTCAGGTGAAATATGAAGATAATTTGGAGCCTTCCACAACAAACTAGTATAGATGTTCACTTGAAGCTAGACAGCAAGGGAAGGAACAGGAAACTGTGGAAACTCTGATGCACACAATGTTGAGTGAAAGGCCAGTGAGTTCCCATATGACAGAGCAACGGATGAGAGAGGATGAAACTGAAGACAATGTGCCACAGGAACATGCTATCGAATCTTCTACAGAATGCCTGCAGGAATTTGAAAACAAGGGATGTGCCTCAGTTTGGAAGAAAATGAGCTAAGAGAAGAGTTGCTTGATTCAATAGACATAGACAGACATATCAAGATTAATAAAAGAAATAGACTGCAGAAGGTTAATAAAACCCAAAAAGTCAGAATTCTGATAAAACAAATTGACGCAGTAATTAGGACTGTTCATGGAGATCCATGTGATATACCAGAAGTAAACAGGATATATTACTGTGCAGCTAAATTAATAACTGATAAAGTTCTACCACAAGAACACAGGGTAGTGAGGGAAAGGAAGGGGAGAAATCGAATACCATCATGGAAATATTGAATAGAGAAAACTATAAAGCAGTTAAGACAAGAAGTGTCACTGTTAGAAGACTAAAGAAGAGGAAACAGATCAACAAAAATACTAAGAAAAACAGATGTGATAAAAGCAATGTACAGTATTAGAAAAGACCAGGATCTATCATGCTCTATCGCAAATAACAAACTAAACATTTCAGCACAGGTGGAAAAACTTAGAAGATACGAAGATAAATATAAAGGAAAGTACAAAATAAGCAATTTACTGATAATCCAAAAAGTTTTATAGAGAACTGGGAAATAAGGTAAAAGGAATTGAAAGACCGCAAAAAAAGAAGAAATAGATACAGTTTGGAGAAGAATCTATGAAGATCCTGTGGAACATAACAAAGATGCTAAATGGATAGAAGAAGTTAAAGAAAGAATAAGAAGTTTAAAGGTACAGAATATGAAATAGGATGAAGTAACAGCCAGAGAGATTGAAACAAAGTTAAGAAAAAGCCTCTAATTGGAAAACCCCTAGCCCAGATGCAGTAACCAACTTTTGGCTGAAAGTATTAACATATAATAAAACAAACAGCTGGTAAGACCAACAAATGGAAGAAACTAGACAAAAAACTTAGCACTTTTGTTCCTTTTAATAAATAAAACAGAACTTCTTCAGAAATAATTACACAACACTACCACCCATTAAAATACGAATAAAACATTGTCATATGACAGTGACATCCAATAAACATCAAAAAACAATTAAATGTTAAAAGTTAAACAATATCTATGCTAAATCAACACTATATACTAAAGACATAAAGTAATATCACATAGACCAACTATGTGTACAAAACATATAATCCCTAAAATTGAAGTTAACTATAATTTCTGTAGTTGCAAAAAACATTTAATATTAATAGTCTCATTCAAACCTGGTGCCTGATCAGCCACTAACAAAATTTGCCATAAACTTGTTTGACATTCAAGTAGTCTTGTAATCACCACAAAACATATAAGCATCAACCTTTTCTCATACAAAAAATGAAAATTTCTTGAAATTGTTGCATCCAACAGCATGTCTACTGAGGAGATTTAATAAATTCCTCCTTTTAATGTCTAAAACATGCTCGTAAATCCTTTTATTTAAAGTTCTGATCGTCTTCCCCACATAGAAATTGTCACGTGTTGGAGGTAAAATGATCCCTGGCCCAAATAATTTTGTTGACATGTTTAAACTCCATGGATGAGGAATTAATAACATATCTACACTGTCTACAGTGTCCGCATGAATAAGTGCCTAAAATATTGGAACCAGGCTGCAAAACAGTTTTCTTTTTACTTTCCAAGATTGTTTTGATATTTGCAGTCCTTTTGTAGGTAAACAAAGCTCTTTCACCTATAACCCTAATCAAATCAGGATTCCCCAACAAGACTTTTCAGTTGTCTGAAAGAATGCTTCTAATCACCCCCATTTCGTTGTTAATGGGAAAAGGAAATGTAAAAATAAAACAATCAGAATATCTGTTGGTCGTGGTTGGAAATAATCTTATACCAACCTCATTCAACCCATGAATTGTCAAAATAGGGTATTGCCCATTAAATGCACAACTTCATCAATGATTCTTTCTAACCAAATGGAATCATATCCCCTCTGGATGAAGAAATTGCTAAGCTTTTCTATTTCTAACATGAAAACTGAGTGGTCACTAGTTAGCTGGCTTAAACGTATAAACTGGCCTTTGAACATCCCTCTTTTCAAGTGATCACAATGTAAACTATCTTTGTGTAAGTACTGGTTCACAGAGGTAGATTTTCTGAAAATACGACTTACAAAATGCAGTACCTAACTTTTGGATGAAAGTATTAACATCTTTGAACGAAGACTTAGCCATGAGTAAGAACTATTTATATGCGCAGCCCGAACAGACACCAACCTGGTTAACAATAGGCAAAACAATGCTCCTACTTAAGAGTGAACCTGCATACTACCATAAAAATTATAGACCAATAACTTGTCTTCTGACAACTTTTTAACTATACATGGGAATTGGTGCTGACAGAGTTTTATTTAGGAAATGCAATTATGGCAGTAGAACAAAAGGGCAATAAAAAAAGTCATATGGAACAAAGGATCATTTGTTTTTAAATAAAGTCATAGTGGAGAACTGTAAAAGGGGGGAATCTAAGTTTGGCATGGATTGACTACAAAAAAGCATTTGACAGTACCTCACATTCATGGATAAAAGAGTGCTTAAAATGTATAAGATACACGCTACACTAATTGACTGCATTACAGTGACCATGAAACAGTGGCAGACCACTTTGCAATTAAGTCATGATAAAGGACAAATTATTATCCCAGGGATAAAAATTCAAAGAGGAATATTCCAGGGTGGCTCTATGTCACCGCTGCTGTTCTGCATTGCCCTTAACCCATTAAGCTTTCTATTTAACAGCTTAGGCCATGGCTATAATCTGGCTCCAAGGAAACAACAAAGACTCCTCATCTTCTCTTTATCAATGATTTAAAACTGTATAGCTCATCAGATGAGGAACTGAAAGCACAACTGCAAGTTATCAAAACTTTTTTAGATGATATAAGAAAGTAATTTGGTCTTGATAAATGTGCAAAAGCAACCATTAAAGCATGAAAACTACAACACCAGGAAAACATTGGTTTGTAACAAGAATGTGATATAAAAGAACTTGAGCAAGAAGGATGTATAAATATTTGGGAATTGATGAAGGATTAACAATAAAACAGGAACAAATGCGAATAAAACTGGGATGTTAGATTTTCTATTTAAGAACAATCCGTCCTTTAAGAGGCTGTTATGTTATGGGATGTTTAATAATCTGGATAGTTATGTGTGTTCAGACAGGCTTGGTACATATCCCTGTCGATCTTGTAAAGATTTCTATGGATAAGACTTTTGTCCATCCTGTGACCAAGAGAGTTTTAAACCTAGATTTTTGCTGACTGTAAAACCTGTAATTTGGTGCATCTAGCTAAGTGTAGCCAATGTTCATGTTTCTATGTGAGGAAAACCAATCGCTCCTTTAAGGAACAAATCTTAGAGCACATAGGTGATATAAGGAATTCAACTCCAACTAATGCCCTAGCACAACATATAAGTCAGTGTAATGGGTATACTTTTATTTTTTTTGTCCCTTCAGTTATGTGTCGAAGGTGTTTGAGGTGGCAATATAGTGGACCAAACTGAATTAATGGAATTAAAATGGATTTTTGCTTTACTTGCACATACAGCACCAGGTCTTAATGGGGGTGTCCCTTTGAAACCTGCCCTGCAAGTGCACAGGTTTATTTAGTTTTTATTTTGTTTAATTGTTTTTTTGGTTTTGATTGGCTAGTGCTTGATGACTTGTAGTATGACTGTGGTATTTATTAGTTGTTTGTCATATGGTTTTATGGTCTGAAGAAGCAGCTAGGTCCATGAAAGCACTAACCTAATAAAGTTTATACATCTTTTAGCCGTGCTACTTGGTTTTTCTTTATTTTTGGAGTTTTACACTGTAGTAAGACCGGCTTTTAACCACCAGGAGTGCTTGTTTATTTTCTTTTCAACTAAGAACAAAATCCAAGCTATAAACCAATTTGCACTTCCTGTCCTAACTTACAATTCTGGAGAGAGTGACTGGCCCCAAAAAGTGTTGGATAGATTAGATAGAAAAACAAGAAAGATGCTTCATGCTCACCAAATGATTTATGAAAATCAGTGCATACCAAGATTATATATTTCCCATTCCAAAGAAGGGATGGGCCTCCTTGAAATTGATTATATGTATAGATCTGCAATTGTGGAAGTCCACACGTATCTGCTGACCTCACAAGACCCAAACAAAGTCTAAGTTTTGAAACATGAGGAGAATAAATATAAGATGACTTCTCTGCTTAATCTAGCAGAAGCATATCGGCGTAAAGCAGGAATGGAAATCAAACCAAAAGTACATAAAAATCAAGCAGCAACTGAATGTGCCAAAACAAAAGAAAGAATATAAGGTGAAGGATCAGATGAGAAGGCAAGAAATGTGGAAAATGCATAAATATTAGTTACAAGTATAGAAAACTTCTGGATGAACCTCATATTGACTAGGAACGAATGCAGGAATGGTTAAGGAGAGGCGAATTCAAACCAAGAGATGAAAGGTTAATACTGATGGGCTAAGACAGTGGGCTGCGTACACGTTGGTTTACAAAGTCCATTGAACATGTGGAAGAAACAGACAAATGTAGGTTTTGTAAAACCGAACTGGAAACAGTTACACACCTCCTTGCCAGTTGAGACATACTAATGGCAGAAGGACTGTATACTGAAAGGCATAATAATGTGTCAAGACTGTTGCACTGGGGATTGTTCAAACATTATGGGGCTGAAGTAGCTGAAAAATACTGGAAACATGGCCACAAAGCATCATAGAAAATGATGAAGTTTATATCACATGGGATCACCCATTACCAACAGTACAAAAGATAGAAGCTAGAAAACTGGATATAGTGGTCCAAGAAAAGAAGAAAAAAGTAGCATTGATCAATGAAATCGCCACACCCAGTGACTACAGTGTCCTGCATACAGAGAAACACAAAGTCATAAAATATCAAGATTTGCAGGCAGAAACGACAGCAATGTGGAAGAAAGATACCCAGACAGTTCCAACAGTAGTAGGAGCAACAGGTCTTATAAAGAAGAGTCGTATTTAGATATGCTACCAAACCATGTAACTTCATACGAACTGCAGAAGGAGTCATTACTGGGAACATTGTGGGTGCTGCGAAGAGCACTACTGGCTGACATCAAAGAGTGAAACAATACTAATTTCATGAACTTTAATCGTACTTTGACTTAGGAATGGGGTCCATTCCTGTCATGCTATTAGAAACCCAAAAGATTTAGAGAAATTAAAGAAGAGGGAATGCTAAATACATAGAAGAAGTAAAAGAAAGAATAAGAAGTTTAAAGGTACAGGATATTAAATGGGATGAAGTAACAGCCAGAGGAATTGAAACAAAGTTAAGAAAAGCCTCAAACTGGAAAACCCCAGGCCCAGATGCAGTACCTAACTTCTGGTTAAAAGTATTAACATCTTTGCATGAAGATTTAGACATAAGTAAGAACTATTTATATGTGCACTCCGAACAGACATCAACCTGGCTAACAACAAGAAAAACAATATTCCTACCTAAGAGTGAACCTGCAAGCTGCCCTAAAAATTATAGACCAATAACTTGCCTTCTGACGACATATAAACTATACAATGGAATTGATGCCAACAGAGTCTATAGTCATTTAGAAGAAAACTCAATTATGGCAATAGAACAAAACAGCAACAAAAAAAAGTCATATGGAACAAAGGATAGTTTGCTGTTAAATAAAGTCATAGTGGAGAACTGTAAAAGGGGAAATAATCTAAGTATGGCATGGAGTGACTACAAAAAAGCATTTGATAATATCAACATTCATGGATAAAAAAGTGCTTAAAAATGTATAAGATACACCCCACACTGATCAACTACATTACAGTGACCATGAAACAGTGGCAGACCACTTTGCAATTAAACCATGATAAAGGACAAATTATTATTTCAGGGATAAAAATTCAAAGGGGGATATTCCAGGGTGACTCAATGTCACCGCTGCTATTCTGCCTTGCCCTTAACCAATTAAGCTGTCTACTTAACAGCTTAGGGTATGGCTATAATTTATTTGGCTCCTAGAAAACAACAAAGTGTAAAGACTTCTCATCTTCTCTTTGTCGATGATTTGGAACTGTATAGCTCATCAGATTAGGAACTGAAAGTACAACTGCAAGTTGTCAAAACTTTTTTAGATGACATAAGAATGTCATTTGGTCTTGATAAATGTGTAAAAGCAACCTTTAAAGCAGGAAAACTGCAGCACCAAGAAAACATCAGTTTGGGACAAGAATGTGATATAAAAGAACTTGAGCAAGAGGGAGTGTATAAATATTTGGGAATTGATGAAGGATCAACAATAAAACATGAACAAATGCAAATAAAACTTAGTAAGGATTTCTTTAGAAGACTTAAATTAATCATGAAAACAGAGTTGACATCGAGGAACAAAATCCAAGTTATAACCCAATTTGCTCTTCCTGTCCAAACTTACAGTTTTGGAGTGACTGACTGGGCCCAAAACGTGTTGGATAGATTAGATAGGAAAACAAGAAGGATGCTTCATGCTCACCAAATAATTTATAAAAAATCAGTGCATATAAAGATTATATATTACCCGTTCCGAAGGAGGGATGGGTCTCTTTGAAACTGATTACATGTACAGATCTGCAACCATGGGACTCCACATATATCTACTGACCTCACAAGACCTAAATGTAGGGAAAGTTTTGAAACATGAGGAGGACAAATCAAAGATGATTTCCCTGCTTAATCCAGCAGAAGCATATCGGCGTCAAGCAGGAATGGAAATCAAACCACAGTGGATAAAAACCAGGCAGCAACTGAATTTGCCAAAAAACAAAAGAAAGAATATAAGGTGAAGGACCAGATAAGAAGGCAAGAAATGTAGAAAATGCATAGATATAGCTGCAAGTATAGAAAACTTCTGGAAGAACCTCATGTTGATCAGGAACGAATGCAGGAATGGTTAAGGAGAGGTGAATTCAAATCACTAGATGAAAGATTAATATTGGTGGCACACGATAGTGGGCTAAGTACATGTTTGTTTACAAAGTCCATTGAACATGTGGGAGAAACAGACAAATGTAGGTTTTGCAAAACAGAATTGGAAACAGTTCCACACCTCGTTGCTGGTTGCGACATACTAATGGCAGAAGAACTGAAAGGCATAATAATGTGGTGAGACTGTTGCACTGGGGATTGTGCAAACGTTATGGTATTGAAGTGGCTGAAAAACACTGGAAACATGAGCCATAAAGCATCATAGAAAATGATGAAGTCTACATCACATGGGATCGTCCATTACCAACAGTTCAAAAGATAGATTATAGAAAACCAGATATAGAGGACCAAGAAAAGAAGACAAAAGCAGCATTGATCACTGAAATTGCCACACCCAGTGACTACAGTGTCCTGCGTACAAAGAGACACAAAGTAATGAAATATCAGGATTTGTAAGCAGAAACGAGAGCACTGTGGAAGAAAGATACCCACACAGTTCCAATAGTAGTAGGAGCAACGGGTCTTATAAAAAAGAGTTTACAATCGTATTTAGATATGCTACCAATACATGTAACTCCGTATGAACTGAAGGAGTCATTACTGGGCACATTACGGGTGCTGCAAACAGCACTTTTGGCTGACATCAAAGAGTGAAACAATACTAGTTTCATGAACTTTAATCATACTTTGACTTAGGAATGGGGTCCATTCCCGTCTTGGTATTAGAAACCCAAAAAATTTGGAGAAATTAAAGAGGGAGTCCGACAGTTCTATTAGCAGAGCCCTCTGAAATCTGGTGAAGTCAGCAAGATAGTTCAGTGATCATAATATAAGAGTTGCTGAAAAGAAGATGCACTTCCCATACCTTTTGATGGTCCTGGAATTCTTATTAGGAGAATGGATAGAAGAACTGGTCTCGGAAAGTTCCTTTTTCATGGCAGTCACCATGGCCATGTCATCTACTGCTACACCTTTGGTAAGGAAGGCTTGGTCCTTAGGGGCTGTGATTACTTGTTTGGCCTCCTGGGAGTGGGCTCTATGGAATCTGGGGTCTCAAAGGCCTTCCAAAAGATTAACTCAATAAGCTCATTGGAAGGTGGTGTCACCCATGAGGTTGAAGGGTGAGATCCAAAGGCATTCAGGTATACCGACTCCTCGGCCAAAGAGAACGAGGACTGCCAGTCACCGCTCTGCTTCAGACTTTCCCGGATGTCTTGAAAGGAAACATCCTTAGGAGGTGACCGTGGGGACCCTTCTGCCTCATCAAGGTTGGTGTCTGAAGTGACAGACTCCTCTGGGGAGTCCAAATGCTTCCTCTTGCATGATTTCTTCTGAGGGACTTCCTCAGTGGGATATTCTGGGGAAGATTCAGAAGAGGGGGGAGTCTCCTGGGGAACATCCTGAGGCCAGGGATCTCTGCGGACCTGTGAATAGAGGTGATGAGGTAAAGACACCTGCACCGATGAGGGAGGAAACTCCAAGGAGAACTGCGTGTGAGACTGAGGAGCAGACAACATCCTCCTCATAACCTGGAAAGCTGTCCACCACTCCTCCAAAGAATTCCCCAGACCCAACAAAACAGATGGTGCCAAAAGAGCCTGGGGACCAGGAAACAGAAGTTCCAAAGATGAGGTGGGAGCTGAACCCATCTGCACCGAGGCCCCGAGAGACATAGTCGGATCCAAGGAGATCTGAGCTGGCTTTGAGGACCCGACTAGTGAGTGTCGGCTTCCATAGGTCTCCTACTCTGTCTGGGCAGAGACACTTGGGCAGACACTGGATCTGAGGAGCCAACCGGCCCTGGACCCAAGGGTAAGATGAGTCTGATTCGACTCATTTCGTTTCAGATCCAAAAGTAGCTCGGCCAATGCAGGTGTCTTAAGAAGTCTCTGCACCACCCTATCCACATCTTCATCTCACAGGCTCCTAGTAGACCTAGTAGACAATGTTGGAGATCTCGGTCTGGTCAAGAAAGGATAAGGGAACCGAGAAGTAATCAGTTCCAGGGTCAGAGATCGGCTCCGATAACAGTACTCAGATGGTGTGTGTTCTTTCGGAGCCGAAGAGTCAAAGGATGATTTCGGAGCCGAAGAGTCTGACTGTTCCGAGGAAGTCCCTGCTCTGGAGGGTGCTGTCTGCTCCATGGGTGCTGTCGGAGTGGAAACCTTTGGATATTTAGCTTTCAGCTCCAATGATGCTTTCGGAGCTGGAGAAGGTTGCTTTCCCGCTCTCACAGATTTATCAGACGTAGGAGAGGTAGGATCAGAAGAGATAGGCTAAGAAAATGGGGTTTTTAATAACCCCTTCAAAATCAATTAATTTTTCAGTTCCATAAGCGCCCTCTGGTTATAGGTGTGGCATATGGAACAAGACTCCTGCAAATGAAGAGGCCCCAAAAAGTAAACACATAAGATATGAGTGTCACTGAGGGGCATCTTTTTACTACATTTCTCACACTTTTTAAACCATAAAGGCTTACTCTGTTTTTGTGACATACTGAAAATTTTTGTAACATCAAACAACACAAAGTAGCTAAAGAGAAAGATAAAGATAAAGTTGTTTTTTTTTTTTAACTTGAACTACCACAGTAACAGAAAAAAAGTGGGGAAGTTCTCTAACTTAAACAGACTTTTTAAACTTTCTCTAATAAAATGAACGGTTAACTGATGCAGAGGAAGAAATTACTAGCACTACAAACACTTTCTACTTGCAAAGATGAAAAGATAAAGGGAAAGGGACACCCTCTAACTCATACGGGTGAAAGTTAGACATCCTCTACGTTAAATGGATACTAACGGAAAGGGAAATGCTAACCCAGGAGAAAAAAACTACTGCTATAATGGGAAGGCACTATCTACAGTGTGAAACAACAGTGAAATTTAAGGAGAAAAAGATACAAAAAGGCTAAAATAGCCAAAAACTTAGCCGAAAGCTTGCTTGAAGATCCTTCTAGCAGTGCGGCAAACAAGATCTAGGGAAGTCAGGGAACTGCATTATGGGTAGAGAAGGAGGCCCAAGAGCTTTGTTGAAATCCTCGAGCTTTTGTAAAGACTGAGATGGGTCTGACACATTGGATCCGACCCAGCAGTGAGAATAAAGCCGAGACTGACACAACTCATGGTATTATTATGCATTCCTTGGCTCTGAATTTTCAACCATGAATTTCGCATCAGTCATTTGTCTGTGTTAGGCCTTCCTGTAAGATGTTAGAATCTTGGGAGGTTTCTACGATTGCTCCTAGTTTGCAATCATCTGCAAACTTGGTAAGCCAGAGGGCCTTGATACTGAACCTGACTTCTGAAAAATAGATGCCAAAGAGGAGCAGAACTAGCACAGAGCCCTGGGGGATGTCACTGGCATCTGGCCTCTTTGTGAAGGTGGTATCTCCAATCCTAACTTCCTGGGTCCTGTCTTGAGACAGCAAACTATCCAGTGAGTTAAACAGGGGTTTATGCCTAATTCCATGAGTTTTTTTAATGTCCCCATGGGATACTGTATCAATGCCTTAGCTAGGTCAAGGAAGGCAATATGCACCATTTTGCCCTAATCCCTTGCCTTGGTGACATTCGCAAAAAAGTCCATTGTGTTCGGTAGGCATGACCTGCCTTCGACAAAATCTAACTGGATTGGGTCCAGTGTCTCAAGGTTTCCACTGCTATTGTTAATCATTTCCATGATAATTCCTTCCATGGCTTTGCATATGAAACTAGTCAGAGTATTGGGTCTTTAGTTCTTGGGATTCCCTTATATAGAGGGATGACTATTGCAGTCTTCAATTCTTCACATGGAACAAAGACTGTGTGGAGATTATGGATGAATTAGTGATACCAGTGGCACTGACAGGTCATATTTCAGGCTATATAGGAGGCACCCTGGGATATTACTGGGTCAATCAAAGTTGTATTCTTGGCCTTACAGAGCACAATTAAGACCTGTTCCCTACTGACAGCTGGAGTGATTATGTTAGAGGACATTTCACGGGGGTGAGGGGTAGCTGGGGGTGAGACGGGGGTAAAGTTGGAGCTGAATTTGTCAGCCAGAAGATTTGCTACATCTCCCTGTTCTGTGAACATGGATCCATTTACCAACACTTCAGCATACTGTTGTGCACTGCCTTTGAGGTTTCAGACATAGTTGAAAAAGGCCTTCTGGTTGTTGTTGGTCTGGCCTTGGGACACTACTTTTACCTCAAAATTTGCTTTGTTGGACTTAATTTGTACTCTTAGTTATCTGTTCAGTTTGATGACAGAGTTTTTTTTATCTTTTTTGATGTAACACTTCCTAATTTCAGCTATGACTGTTTTCTTTTGTGGTAGAACCTGTTTAATGTCAGATTCCGCCAGTGTGATTTGCCTTTTTGGTTAATTTTGGACTTACTTCTGCTAGGCACAGCAACCTCTCTGCAGTTATTGACATGGTTATACCGAGCTTCTGTCAATAATTCTGCATAGACTGCTGTGTTATATGGGTTTGCTGAGGCTTGAAATTTTGACAGGTTATCAATTAATAAAAGGTAGTTCACTTTGGAGTAGTTTCTAACCGATACATGGTTTGCTGGGGTTGTGGGATTACAGAATTGATTCTTATTTCAAAGGAGATTGCTTTGTGGTTTGACCTTGCCAGAGAGGGCATGACACTGGTTGGGTGCAGCATTCTCCCATATTTGTGAGTACCAGGTCCTACATGTTTGTACCTCTGGTAGGTGTATGCACTAAGTAGTCCATAGCGCTTGTGTTCACAAAGTCTAGAAATCTCTGCAGCTACAAATCTGGGGTCATGTAGGATTCAGAGTTTAGAGAGGGATAATTAACCCCCTATGAGTATGGTTATTTATTTGAATGGTTAGTATTGTGGATAAATTTTGCAGATGGAATGTCTGGGAGGTCTTCTGGGTTTAGAAAGACTGCATTTAAGTGCCTCAGCATAAATACATCTATGTATGGGGTGTGTATTATGTGTGGTGGGTGTACTATGTGTGCTTCTGATAACCAGATTGTTTTATGAACATTTGGCAAGTGTTACATTGTCTTAATATACCCATATCCACCAAAATGACTGCAGAGAAATTGAGAAAGTGCATATCCATGGTGTCAGGTCCTTTATTGGGTGAACTACATGGATGCGGTGCATGACGGGTTAATAGTGGGCTGACTAAGGGTGCTTCTGGGGCTAGAGACTAGACTAGGCTATATAATAATATAATACTGCATTCACTGGGCAGTGCTCCTCAATGTGCAAACTAGTTGCTCTCTGCTACTCAATGTGCAAAGTAGTTGCTTTACACTCATCAAGTTACTGGTACAGTTTCAGAGGTGGTTTTATGGGGAAAATTTGAGTGGCATGCCAACAATCCAAATTTATACAGGACCTTAAAACACATGCAATAGGCTTCTAAATCCTCTGTCCATTGAAACAACTACACTTACAGCTTTCTTATACGTTTCCTAACTCATATAGACATGGCCATCACCTACTGCCACTAGATGGACTATCCCAGTCCTCTTTAATTTAAAAAAACACAAAAAGTATTGTTTGAGAGTGTAATGTTACCACAAAACAACTTAACAAATTACCAGGATTAGGCAATTTCAATTATTAGGTATCTTTTACATGATTTAAACTGCAAAATCAACAAATAAAGCAAAATAAAGCAGTACAGTTAAATGAAATGCAAAATAATAAAATAAATCTCATCTGCCAAAGATGGAGCAGGATTAATTGATGGTCCTCTTAAGAGTGTGACAAGTGCACCAAGCAAATGGGAGCTCCAGGAAAATGAGCAGGAGACAATTTGTAATAAAGTATGTTTGCTCAAGAGCAATGCTGGTTTCCTAGGTGGGCACTCAGTATTATGGATCCATGGAAAACAATGGGTGGGAATAGTACTTAAATAGTTTACACATAAGCAAATAGCAATGAAAGAGAAGAGAGAGGGACTTTGGAAATTAGATTACAATAAGGGACAGAAGCCAGAGACATAGCCTTTTAAAACCACAACAGCAAAGACTGTGAAGGTTGAAAAAACATTCAAGCTACAAGAAGCTAATCAAATAAAGCCAATACAGGAGCTGTAGTCCTATGACTCTGAGCTACAGGTCAAAGATCCCAGGCAGATTAGAATTTCATAAACTTTAGCTTAATGGCTCATGGGTGGGGGGAGCAAACACAAAGAACATGGGAAAAGAAAAGCACAAGAATTCAACTTTAAGCAGTGAAAAATTATAAGCAGCATATAAGACTATAGCCCGAAAACTAGAATATAAACAACTGTAAAAGCACTGAAGCATCAGTCTTGGAGCAGAATATATAATACTCTCACTACTGCAATTATACAAACATCTAAGACGATAGACTATGCAGAACTTACCAGTAGCACTGTTTATGGAAAAATGCAGTAATAAATGACTAGATGAGCTCAAATCTGTCAGTTCACAGTTCTGCCACAACTATGAATGAAGCTACAAGACTAAGATGCTAGACATGGTTCAAAACGAATACAGCTTTTACAAGTAATTCTGCTTATGGAGATATAAGTGCAGTATAATTTACAAATAAAATCTTCCCATAACTGCAAACTCTAAGGTGCCAGAACAAACTAAAAAAATGCAAACTGATATTTTTTTTTTTGCTAAAACAAGAGAAAAAGCAGAAAAGTACAAATAAAGTATCGCTACACATGTCATTATGAGTGCAACTTAAAATATTTAAGTAGAACTGAAATAAAAGGATATACATAAAGTCTCTATCTTAAATCCTGACAGAAACCCCAAATTTAATGTTAATCTGACAGAATACACAAGCAGTACATACCCAGTAATGCTCAAGATGTACACTAATGCCACATCAAAATTACAAATAAATACAAATTAAACTGACAGGAAACCTGTCACATCTTATACACAAGCAATATATACTTCATAATGGTAAAGGTGAACACTAAAGTTCTGACAGAATCACATGCAGGTAGAACTTAATCTGACAGAAAAGAATGACAGGCAAGATACCATAACGTTTGCCTAAGCAGCACATAGTAACTAAATGCGCCAACAGTACATTAATATCCTACTGGAGCCCTTTCTAGACAAAAAAATGCTTTACCAGAGAAAATGGCAGGCAGGTCATCACAGAGTGAACAGAAGCATTCCACACACTGATGGTGTCCTTGCAGAAAGAAAAAAAATGATGCCCTACATATAAACTAAAATGCAAAATAATATTGGGAGCATAAACAGTATAATATTTGTTGCTTAAGTTCCCAACACAAGTAGAGGCTAAAAAAGTGGTTCTAGATAGTAAACAGCTGAAATAAACAATACCAAGTACAAATAAATGAAAAATATATAGGTGTGTTTGTGTGTTAATGTGTGTGTAAATATATACTGGATAAATAATAAATACATTTTTGTGTGGAAGGGTCCCAAAGGACAGCTATCTGTCAGAAAAGGAGCTGAAGAGCAAACTGCTGTTCCTGTACAGCCTCTAAGATGTTTCTTCATGAGATGGCAAGAAAGTACTAAAGATTTTAGTCTTTCTGGTAACTTATGCGGTTCTTTCCAAAAAAAGCTTAGCCTACAAGCAGCCAAAGTGACTATGTGGGAGTGGATTAGAGCTTTGGAAAGCCAGACAGTTGTTTCCTTGGCAGGATACAGCACATAGGCTTATGCAGCAGTGGGAATGATGAACATACAGGGTTATCTGTCTACTGCAAAAGGCATCTGATGAGCAGATACAGAAGCCTATATGAGTTGATCTCACCACCTGACAAAAAGTTTATTCTTGAGTTTTTTTTTTTTTTTTTTTCTGACAACCAATTACACAAGCCCTAGCCCCTAGCAGACAGATTTGACAGAAGAATAACACTTTTCACTGTATATTAAAGAGGGCAGAAACGTGGGAAGGCAAGATGAGAACTGAAGGGGAATGGAAACGTAATGAGAAAACACATGAAATAGTGGGAAAGGCACTGCAAGAAAAGCGGAAGGAAAAAACACAAAGACCATGTGTTCACTTGGAGAAAATGATAAAAAAAAGAAGTTATGTACTTACCACAATGTTCCATCTGTATTGTCGATTTTCATTTCGTCTCACATATGAGTTTGGATCCGATCCGTTGGATATGACCCAGCTGTTAGAATAGCTCCTGGCAACCAAAAAGCTCTTGGGCACCTCCCCTTACCCACAATGCATCCCTCCCTGTTACCTCAGATCTTGTTTGCTAAAGCTATCTTATGACTAAATATATACAGAGAATTTCACATCAATGATCATTGTGAGACAATTTTTGGAGTATGGAGAAAAATAGCTAATCCACTAATATTGAACTTCCCACTCTACCAGGAGCACAGGCTGGGGGGCTTGGAGCGTGGGAATGTGAGGTGAAATGAAAATCGACAATACAGATGGAATGCTATAATAAGTACATAACTTCTTTATCTGACACTGTCAATTTTCATTTTGTCCTCACATATGGGACAGAGTCCCCAGCTACCTCTATCTTGGATGGACTCATGGACAGATGTTCCTCAGAACCATTGAACCAAAGGAGGCCCTTCCCCTGGAGACCAAATCCAATTTGTAATGGGTGATAAAGGTATGATGATTAGCCCATGTGGCCATTGCACAAATCTCGTCCATGGATGCATTAGCCTGAAAAACTGCTGAAGTGTCCATGGCACTGGTTGGGTGAGCTCGAACAAACAGGTCTAGGAAGATTTATACCTTGTTTGGTGCAGATAAAGCAATGCAATCAGACAGCCATTTTCCTAGAGCAACTTTGGATACTGGATGGCCTTTCCTAGGGCCTGCAAACAAAATAAATAATTGATTTGCCTTCCTAAAATCTTTTGTCCTGTGCAGATAAAAACGCAATTGTCTATGGACATCCAGCAAATGCAGCATATATTCACTTTTGTTACTGGAGTTAGGAAAGAAGATGGGTAAGTTAACGGCTTGATTGATATTGGACTGAAACAACTTTGGGTAAAAAAGAGTGGCTGCAAGGCTTTATTGAAAATCAGGTACGGCGGTTGGGAAGATAAAGCCTGAATCTCTGATATTCTTCTAGCAGATGTAATGGCTACTAGAAAGATTGTTTTCCTAGATAAAAAGTTTATATCACATCCAGCTGCGGGTTCAAAAAGGGGTTTAATAATAATACGTAGAACTAAGTTTAGGTCCCATGGAGGGGAGGGGTCCTTATAAGGTGGTCTTAGCAAAAGGGTCCCTTTCAGAAAGGCTTTACTGAATTTGTGGGAAATGAGTGACTAGTTATTCTTCCCAATATGAAAATCAGAGATTGCCGCTAATTGCACTTTAATCATAAAGGCAGCTGATCCATTATCAACGAGATGAGACAAAAACAACAGAATAGAGTGGATTGGTGCAGTGAAGGGATCTATGTTATTTTCATTAGTCCAGGATACAAATCTTCCCGATTTGCTCTTATAAAGTTCTTGAGTAGAAGGCTTATGGGAAGCTAGTAAGATATGGTGGACTGGGGAGGAGAGCATAGGTTGTCTGGCTATCAATGGAATTGGAGAAACCAAGCCATCAACTTGAGGTTGGACAAACTGGGATGAATCATTCCTGTCAGATGTGACAGTAGGTCTGGAGTGGGATCCAAAGTCCAAGGATTTGTAAGTAAATGAGGACAAAGGAAGGGAAACCAGATTTTTTGAGGCCAAAATGGGGCAATGAGAATTACTGTTTTCTTCAAACTGATTGCTTTCTGGAGAAATCTGAGAATCAAGGGAGTTGGGGGAAAGGCATACAGTAGACTGGGAGGCCAATAGTGCACTACAGCATCCCTCAGTGACCCCCCCCCCCGCCGGGGGAAGTAGAGCAAAGTAGCTGCTGCATTTGTTGTTCTTTGCATCAAAGAGGTCCCAGCAAGGCTGGTCCCACCTGTGGAAAATGTCTTCCTCCACTTTCTGGTTCAGGGACCACTTGTGAGGCATGAGGGTGGATCTGCTCAACTTGTCTGCTGTCACAATGGACTTTCCCAGAATGTGCATTGCTATAAGAAAGTGGGTGGATGAGATCGCCCATTGCCACACTCTGAGCACTTCCTGACACAGGGGGGGGGTATGATCTGGTCCCTCCCTGTTTGTTTATGTACCAGACCTCCGACATGTTGTCCAATTGAATCGCCATCGTTCCTATAGGGACAGCATCTTGAAAGGCTTACAATGCTAGAAGGACTACCCTCATCTCTATAATGCTTATGTGCAGCTTGGCCTTGCTGGCAGACCAGGTGCTGTGGACTTCTTCCCCAGATTATGCCCCCCCCCAATCTGGGAAGCATCCATAATCAGTGGCTTGTGGCTGTGGAGGAACAAAAGGTCTGCTTTGCGTTAGTTGAGTGGAGTGTATCCACCAGGAAAGATCTCTTTTACAAGTATCCATGATGAGAATTTGGTAGGAGATGGGATGGTAAAGAACTGAACACTGAGCAGCTAGTAGCCATTGTAGTATTCGCATGTGAAATCTCACTAATGGGACTAAGGTGATAGCTGCCACCATGGACGCCAGAGCCCGAAGGACGTAACAAGCAGCTATCATCCTCTTTTGAAGCAGCCTGGAAGTTTGGTGTCTGATTGTTTGTACCCTAGAGGATGGAAGCTTTGCGAGCCTCTGACTCATATCTAGGAGTGCTCCTATAACTTCCGCTGTTTGGGGAGGTTCAAACTCAGATTTTTCATAATTTATGGTTATGCTGAGCTCTGTACAGGTGTGGATAACAGAGTCCCTTGCTTGGATAAGTAGATGCCTGGTCGGGGCAGAAATGAGCCATTCAACTAAATAGGGAAACATGCAGAATCCTTATTGTGTCAGGTGAACTGCTACCACTGCCATGCATTTGGTGAACACTCTGGGGGAGGTAGTGAGGACTCTCTCACACACACATGAAGATAAACTGTAAGGAGGAAGGTGGGAAAAAAAAAAAAAATATATATATATATATATATATATATATATATATATATATGAGTGGTACTGATCCCCGAAGGAACTTATCACCGAAGTACAAACAGCCGGGCATACTTCCGCAAAAGTGCTTTTTACCGAAAAAGCACTTTCGCGGAAGTATGCCTGCAGCTAGATGGAGTCGTGGGGGACTGTTGTGGAGATCGTGCTATGGTGTGGATAAGGGTATATTCCCTTTTCCTCACTGTAGCGCGATCTCGGAGTGAGAATATTAAAGTGGGGGGGACACCCCCCACATGGTGGGTGCAGGGGGGCTTGGCCCCCTGCATAAAAGTAGATTTATTGTTTTTTTTGCTTTTTTTTAACGCACTTAAACGAAAGCTCTTTTTTCAGTGAAAGCGCTTTTGTTAAAGTGTGTTTGGTGATTGTGGATTCGGACTATTGAACTTTCGTTCAATAGTCCTAGATCCATATATATATATATATATATATATATATATATATATATATATACACGTGTGTGTTTCTTTTTTTTTTTTTTTTTTGAAAGTTTAAAAGAGAAAGAACAGAAAAGCTACTAACAATTGTAGCAGATCTACCCAAAGGGTAAACAGAAGGGAAAAGGAAACTAACCTAAAAAAATGGTTACATGAGGGGACAGAAGTTTAAAAGAGAAAGGGGAAAGGTAAAGTTATACTAATAAAACTAGAATAAACAGAAGGAAAGGAACAGTAAACATTAAAAGATATCACTTATCTGCCCAAGAGCAACAGGAATGAACACATCTTTCGCAAAGTGGCAAAAAAGATCTGAGGTAACAGAGAGAGATACATTATGGGTAAGGGAAGGTGCCCAAGAGCTTTTTGGTTGCCATGAGCTATTCCAATGGCCAAATTGGATCTAACAGATTGGATCCAAATCCATATGTGAAGACGAAATGAAAACTGACAATATCAGATGGACAGTTATGTATTAATAAATAGCTAATGAGTACTGGTAATTATCTGACAGAAATGTTTAGCAGGTCCCTTGCAGAGATGATGGTTCAGTGAAACGGGAGGCAAACAGCTGTAAAGCTGATCTACAAAGATGCAGAAGTCCAAGAATCAAGCAGGTCGGCATGTCTAACTCTAGTGGTGGGCAAGACAAAGGAGGAAAACTTGAAGTTAAGGCTTGCAGTGTCCTAAACAAAACCCCAGAAACTCAAAAATGTCATCATGTACTCAAAACACACATATATCCTATCCGATTAACCTATTGACAAGATCTATACGGACATCAGCAAGGCTTTTGAATCTCTCCCCTTGTCTGCAAGTTCCTTAAAAGCTGACAGCGTAGGTGTGGCTGGCTAGAACACTATGCAGATAGGGTTAGAAGTAAGCTAGTTGTCAACAGAAGCTCTACAAGAGTATGTCAACAGAAGCTCTACAAAAGTAAGAAGTTGGGAAACACAGTCCTGCAAGATCCTGTCCCTGGCCCAGTCCTGTTTAACATGTTCATCTTTAATTCATACAGGACACTAGAAATTGGGTCAGTTTGTCAGCGGACAACATCACGGTTGATGGTGGAGGCAAATGACATGGATTACTTGTTTCAGTGCTTTCACATACTGGCTAAAGCCTTTGCTCTCCCACCCCTAGGAGTTTTTTAGGCAGAGCCCAGATGATGGACATTTTAACATCATATAACATATCAGTCCCAAAACTAGATTGCATTAAGGTGGCTCTGTTAATGCCAGAAGTCTAAGGAATAAATTGAATGATCTTGAGGCAAGCCTTCATTTGAAAAACATTTGTGTCTTTGTAATTACTGAAACTTGGTTTAAATGTAAAGAGACCACTTCCCCTATGCCAAGGTTTTGCACTTTTCATGCTTTCAGGCCAAATAGCAACATATTTGTCACGGAGTACATTACTCCCATGCAGATCTCTAGGGGCTCACCAAATGAACTCATTGAAATACAGAGCACTCTAGGTAGGATTAATTATTAACTAATAGCACGTTACAGAGCTCCTTCTTTGACCTCGATAACCATGTAAGATCCCTCAATGTTCTAAATGATTTCCCTATAAGCAAAAATTCCCTTACCTGGGGTTAATATAACTACCCTTCAATAAATTATGAATGTATACCTACAATGGTGGATATGCTCCACAAAATCAGAAACTTAATAAACAAAAATGTCATTGAGCAACTGAAAAATAAACCTACTAGATAACACAGCATTCTTGACATGTTGTTGTTTTTCTTTCGGCTTTTCCCGGTTAGGGGTCGCACAGCGGAACTCCGGTCCGCTAATGATTGGCAGTAGATTTTTACGGTGCCGAGGTGCCAGCTCGACGTCCAACCTTCAATGAAGGCACGCCCATTTACGCATGTCTTTCAAATGCCACTCGACCGTGGGGAGGGCATGCATGACGTTTACAAATACTGCTGCCTTTTACACTGCTCCTCTGGTATCTCCTTCCCAGTGAAGTCTGAAAATAAACTTGTTACCGCCTCCATTAAGCTCCCAAAAACTCCTGCAGCAAACCCCACTGAATTTAAGGAATACAAACATGCCAATCTTAATCAAGTATGTGGTGAAATATCAAAATTCATTTATGGCTGCATCTCCCCAGACCTTAATGTAGTAGAAAGATTCACTTAGGAATTCTACATCTATTTGGAAATATGCATAGACCTTTCTGTCCCTAACAGAACCAAGTGCCATGAGAAATTCAAAAACAAACCACACTGGTAGTTCATAAATAAACTTTCTAACAACAGAAAGAAATTCCTTAAACTATTTAGAAAGGCCAAATACTAACTTCTCGAAGAAAAAATCAAAAGCATTAGAACAACTGAAGAACACCATCAGATCCACTAATGAAGGTTTCATGAATTTAAACTGACCTCTGAAGCAAAAAATAATTATAAATACTTCTTCAGTTATGTTATAAAACTAAAAAAAATAATATCTTATATTACTCACACATTATTCTTAATGGGGCCCTTCTATTCTAACCTAAATGGCATTGAGAATATACTTGTGGACAAATTTAATGCCATCTTCATCCATGAGACCTCTGTTAAAAGCCCTAAAATATCTGAATCCCTTACTCCCCCAATTATCTCCAAAGATCACTTACTACAAGTGCTAACCAAGACTAAAGTTACTTCCTCCATGGGACCTGATATGGCTGTTTAATTAATATTATTAAACATGTCTTTGCAGATACACTTCTCAAAGTATTTAACTTAAATTCAGCTACTGTTTTTGTCCCCAGTTAGTGCTGCACAGCAGTGGTGATGCTCCTCCATAAGGGTGTCCTTACAACTGACATGGGTAATTACAGACCTACGTGTTTTACTAGCCTTATCTGCAAAGTCATGGAAAGTACAATTGTGCAAGAAAATTTACCATAACAGTATTTGTTTTAATAGATCACTGATGCAGTAGGCTAAGTTGTATTGTCCTATCCCTCATCACTGGTCAGTTTTTAAAAGCTTAAGTGCACCTTACATAAAGACAGTTGGAGCGTAAATTACCTCAGAAGCATTTTTTGCCTAGAAAAGGAGATAGGAGCTGTGAAAAACAATGTTAGGGAACATTTCAGCACTGAACTATATACGAAAGGGTAATACATCGACACCCTGGCAACACAAAAGAAAAACATCAGAAATGAAGGGGCTGGAGGGAAGACAGGCTACAGCAACCATGATGTAATAGAACATCCACTTTTACATTTAAGTTTACTTACACAACTGTACTATGTTCCACATTATATCACGGTTGCAGTAGCCTAAGCTACATGGGTAGATTACCATAACTCAGGAGACTTATTAAGGGAGAAGGACAATGAACTAAGACTCAAAAAGCCTCTGGAAAATGGTCCTAGCAAAGCCTGATCTGGGGAAGGAATCCAGTTTGTAGTGCTTTGTAAAATTATGTATGGATGGTCAAGTTGCTGCCTCTAGAATAGTCCTAGAAACCACACATTTACAGAAACCCACCAAGCAAGCCATGATGCTTGTGAAATGGGACAAAAACCTGCCTGGAAGTGGCTTATTATGGTGTGAATAGCAAAAAGAACTAGCATGAGACAACCATCTGAAAATACTCTGTTTTGACACTGGTTTTCCTTTTTTCTTACTTTCATAGGAGACAAACAACTCATCAGGTTTCCAGAAGGACTGAGTTTTGTCTTGGTAGTATCTGAGTTGCCTGTGAACATCCAGAGTGTCACGATGTGAGGTATTGCCAGCTATGCCAGGAGAAGTACGGAAGTGGATGTGTAACATATTCTAGCACAGCTAGCTGGAATTATATAAAGAATTATATGTAATTTGTATATCAAACTGATTTATACAGATGTTTGTGTTGAAAATGTATTTCTAAAGCTGCATGTATTAAAAATGTACCAACAGTGTGCTCTGCTGGACAGAAAAAGAAATATACATGTATTATTGTAACTGTTTAAATGTATATGTTTTAACAGAAGATACTGGAAGAGAAGGGGGTTAATCTCAATCCACCTAACTCTGAAAACAGTTTGAAATTAAATTACCTGACTTAGGCAATAGATATTGTATCTTATAATTCTCAATGCAGCCAGAGACAAAAAGTCTGTACTAGGAAGCTTTCTGCATTGTCTTAGGTGTAAACTAATTACTATTCTAGCAGGACTGAGGTATAAAACTGTTTTATGACTTCCAGGAGCTGCAGCAGATCTTAACAAGACTCTGTGTGTGTGTGTGTGTGTGTGTGTGTGTGTGTGTGTGTGTGTGTGTGTGTGTGTGTGTGTGTGTGTGTGTGTGTGTATGTGTGTATTATTGATGCATATGTAATAAATCCTGACAGCTTCTAGCCAAGGGGAGTAGCATGAGAACCAGAAGTCAGATGACCAGATGTATGTGATGTCATTCTGTAATCTAGCACAAAAATGATGTTTAATACTAGGTGAGAACTCTCAAAGCAGTCTGTTTCTGTAACCTGACAAGGAAGGACCCCTCATCTACTTCATCTTGACTTGGTCCAGTAAGGTACTAGGGAATAATAATTATTTAGATCAGTCAGGAAAATATAGTGAGATCAGTTAAGTATTGTTTTTCTTAACTGTGTGAACCTGTCCACCTGTGTTATTTTTAAGAGTTCCTGTGACAGAAACTCTAGTGTTTATTGTAAATATATATTTAGTAGTTTCATGTACTTTTATTATTTATTATTAAATATATTTAATTTTTTCACTGTGGCTGGTCTTTTAGAGAATATTTTAATCTCTGACAGTTTGTTTGTCTTTTCGGCATTTCCCGGTTAGGGGTCGCCACAGCGGAACTCCGTTCCGCTAATGATTGGCAGTAGATTTTTATGGTGCCGAGTTGCCAGCCCGATGCCCATTCACGCATGTCTTTCGAACGCCACTCAACTGCGGGGAGGACATGCAGACTCCACACAGAAGGCACTCCAGCCAAGAATTGAACAGGAAAACCTCTTGCTGTGAGGCAACAACGCTACCGCTGCACCACCGCGGCTGTTCCATTTTAATCTCTGACAGTACTTATATATATTTGGTGACAGCTCTGTCCACTCAAGAAAGCCTTACCCCATTGGCCATACACTACCATTTGTATTAATATTAATTTCACTCAGTATAACTGGGTACCCTTGTAAGAGTTTTGGAGTAGCTGGCTGTGGAGTGTCTATAGGTGGTGTAACTTCTTTATAGTCTGGGCAGAAGGTGGTATAGCTAGTAAATCTGTGCCAGCCATTCTCAGGTGTGTGTGTGTGTGTGTGTGTGTGTGTGTGTGTGTGTGTGTGTGTGTGTGCAAAGCAAATCTCAGACTGTGTGTGCCAGCTGCTTGAAGCAGGGGCTCGAAGCAGTGGTTTCACAGAGAGGGTGCTGGATGACTTGGCTTGGATACTCGACTGAGGACTCAACCCTACAGCTGTGCCAATGGGGAGTCTTATTGAGGATCTAGAGAGAGACAGAGAGAAACCAGCCCCCAGACTGAGTGTGTTGCCTGTGTGCTCTTAACTCATTACAGCCAAGTGTTCCTCCAGGCATTTCTGCAGTTACCTCCTACTGCACCTCTAGGCATCAAATATTACTTTTTCATATTTGCATTAATAATACCAAAATCATGGTACATACAAGGTGTCAGAATATTTTATCTTAAAGCATACATGATGGCAACTACAATAGTATTGATATTTGACCTCTGTCAATGAGTATTTGTTAGAACTATAAGGTGATCATTTCATTTTTAAAGGCTCAAGCCACACCTACTGGGAGTTAAAGGTGCACACTCAAAAGAGCTGTACTGGAGGGAATGAGTTAAAGGAAATTGTGCTTGATGCACAGAGCTGCATCTGGAAATACTGGGTGTATCCATTTTTTCCAAGTGAACATCCCTCTCCAGTGCCAGTGGTGTGGATTCAGGTTCCTTGATTACTGGCCCAGAGTGGGAAGTCACACAGAGTATGACAAATATTTTCTCCCTTATTCTTGGGATCTGGAAAAAAATACAGTGAGATTAATAGGCTGGCTCATAATAAACTCTGATACAACTTTAGACATAAAAAATAGTTAGTTCTCAAAGAAACCCTGCCCTTGTGAAACATGAGGTAGGGTTGGACTTAACATCAGTACTTGTAACCCAGATACTCTCACAGCATATATCAGAGCAATAAGTAAAACAGTCTTCATAGAATCACAGGAGGTTACTAGGCTAATGGCCCTGGGGTCCTTACAAGCCTAGCCAAGAGTTTATCCCCAAAAAGTAACCTCAGTAAGCACCTGTCACCCCAGTCAATGAGGGACACAGGTGGAACCCCTGGGACAAATTTGTGGTTTCCCATCCACTCATCAAGGTTGCACTTGAAGAAGGTCAGTGAGGTGCTCTGTTTGACATGTATGGGAAGTCTATTCCAGAGACGAGCAGCATCTGGGAGACAAACCTGTCTCTCCAGCAGGTTTTGTTGATGTTGCATATTAGATTCAGGCCTTTTGAGTGGGTAGTGCGTAAGGAGTTAGTCTTACAGATATAGAGCATCTCTAGTAGTGCAGGGTCTGAGATTGCCTTGTAGGCGACACAGAGAGCACCCCTGAGCAATCTGCATAATACCGAGTAGAGTGATAGTGATGTCAGCCTGTCTACATAGGACAGGTGTTGGAGGCCATGGATTTGCTTTGTGAGGTATTTTAGTAGCCTTTCCAGTTAGTGCAGATGATTGGAGATGTACAATCCAAACGGGGCATTATACTCAATTATTGGTGTAATGAGGAAGGAGTATAGAGAGGTAATAACCTCCTTTTTTCTGGATGCAATCCCTTTACTTATGAGATGAACCAAGTAAAAGGCTTTTCTGACTGCTGCCACTACATGATGGTCAAATGTGAGGTTGTTATCAACCTGAGTGCCCAGGTCTCTCACCACAGGTTGCGTACTTAGGGGGTTGCTGTTGATGTGGTAATCAGTAGGGGTCGTGTTTTTTGACGAATGCTATGATGATACATTTTTTTGCATTTAGCTTGAGGCCATGACTTTGGCACCAGTCATTAGTTGCTGTGAGACCCTCTTGAAGTATGTTAACATCAATTGGGGAGTCAATGACAGCACCCAACTTACAGTCGTCCGCAAACTTGGTCAGCCACAGGCCTTTTGTCTTTGTCTGGTCCTCTGAGAAATAGATGTCAAACAGTAGGGGTCCCAGGACAGACCCCTGGGGAACTCCACTATTGACAGGTCTGCTATTGGAGGTGGAGGTACCTATTTTGACTTTGAGGGTCCTGTCGGTGAGCCAGCTGGCCACCAACCTGATGAGAGAGGAATTTATGCCAAGTTGTGTTAGTTTTTCGATGATGCCTGAGTGAGGGATTGTGTCAAAGGCCTTGGCCAAGTCAAGGTAAGTTGTATGCACTGACTTTCCCTCATCCAGGCCCTTGGTGATAGTCTCAAAGAAGTCAACCAGGTTCAACAGGCAAGATCTGCCCTTGACGAATCCGAACTGGGTGGGGTCAAGTGCTTGGAGATTGCTTATGTCCTTGTTTATGAGATCCATAATAATACACTCCATGGCTTTACAGATCAGACTCATCAAGCTAATGGGGATATAGTTTCCGAGGTCAGGAGTGGCACCACCTTTGTGCAATGGGATGACAATGGCAGTTCTCCACTCTGCTGGAATGAAGCCTGTACTTAGGTTGTGGTTGTATATGGTGCTCAATGGCAAAGCAGTCTCTTGCTGGAGATGGTGCATAATACTTCCTGGGATACTATCAGGTCCCATGGAAGCTGTGTTCTTTGCCTTGGACACGGCTTGTAACACTTGATCTATGGAGATGTGAGGTGTGGAGCAAGTATCGTGGCTGTCAAAAGGGCCTTGGAGGCAACAGGGGGGTGAAGTTTGCGCTTAACCTATCTGCTAGCAGGTTGGCTAATTCAACAGGATCAGTGTAAGTGATGCTCTTAGTAAGTGATGCTCTTAAGTACTAATTTGGAACAAACCTGGGCTTTGCCATGGAGGCTCCAGACATAACTGAAGAAGACATTATGGTTTCCTTTTGTTTTGGAAGCTAGTTTCGATTCATAATTGACCTTGGAGGTTTTCATTAGTGGTTTAATTTACTTGTTGAGGCTAAGGGGGGAGATTTTCCAATTTGGACTTTTTCCTTTTTACCCTTGGACAACAGTTTCTTCCTTTTGCTGTAAAGCCTGCTGATACAGGATGTCCGCCAAACAGGTCTGTGTTTCCTTGAGGAGCAGGTCTTACTTTTATTAGGTATGGCTGAGTCCATGCAGATGCACAGGTGCTTGTATACTGCATTGGCGTATGTTCAACATAGTTCTCTGCATCCTCTGAGGGGGTGGTGGTGAGAAGCTACAGATACCCTCCCTTAGGAGATTATAGTCAGCTTTTGAGAAGTTTTTTTTAGCTGAGGGGAGGTTGGGTGGGATAGAAACTTCAAATAAGAGAGTCCGATGATCTGATCTCACCGGGGAAAATCATACTATGGGACTGATGCAGCAGCGGTCGCCCATGTTGGTGAGAACCAGGTCCAGAATGTTATCTCCCCTTGTGGGTCATGAGATGAGCTGGTCTAGGGCGCTAGAATTGATAAAGTCAAGGAATTGTTGAGAGAGTGCATTAGTGCAAGACTAGGTCACCCAGTCAATGGTGGGGTAGTTGAAGTCACCAAGGATCTATACAGTGACCCAAGTTTTTTACTGATGGTTTTAATTGATTGGTTTACATGTAGGTCAAATTTTAGGTTATCAGTAATGACACCTACTAGTTTTGTAGAGGGGTCAGAGGAGATTATTGTGCCATCATTTGCATTTATGGTAAGGGTAAAAGCAACAGACCTTTGTGTTGGTGAGAATAGCAACATTTTAGTTTTCTTGGATTTAGTAACAATTGACATTCAGAGAGCCAGTTTTCTATAGTATTAAAGGTGGACTGGGTAGCAGACCACAAATCTGTAGGGGATGTAGCTGAGCAAATCAGGGTGGAGTCAACAGCGTATTGGATACAGCTGACATTTGGGATGACAGTATACAAGTCGTTAATAAAGATGGAAAACAGTAAGGGCCCTAATATTGAGCCTTGTGGTACTGCAAGGGTGTTAGATAATAAGTTAGAGAGCTTGTTCTGCCAGAAAACAGCCTGCTGCCTCCCATTGAGGTAGGATTTAAACCATTGAAGAGCTTTAGAATCTAGACAGAAAGTTTGCAGGGTGTGAATCAGAAGTTGGTGGTCCACCATGTTAAATGCCTTGGAAAGATCCAAGAAGAGGGCTGAGGATATGTGATTGTTGTTACGGTTATTGTTTATGGTGTTGGTAAAAGCTAGCAGGGCAGAAGTAGTGCTGTGGTGTGGACAAAAGCCATGTTAAGTATCTGCCATGAGGTGATTCTGGATTAGGTGGTGCAAAAGTTGTTTGTGTATACATTTTTCCATAATCTTTGCAAGTGGAGAAAGTATTGGTCTATAGTTGGAGAATTCAGTGGAGGAGCCTTCTTTATGTAGTGGGATTATGTAGGATGTTTTCCAAATGGTGGGAATTTTAGCCTCTGCTATGGTACAATTAATTAGTAATGATACTGGGTAGGCAATAGCATCAACTGCTTTTTGAAAGTACTTGGTGGGGTGTTGGTCAGCAAAGAGTGTGATGGGTTTTAATTTTATGATCAAGGTATGGATAACTGTCGTGGACACTGGTTGGAAGCTGAATGAGAGTAGGTTCATATGGGGTGGTACTAGCAGGGCCAGCGGTGCTAGGAGGTAATTGGCTAGCTAGGGCTTGAATTGTCTCAGTAAAGAAATGGTTAAAACTGTCTGACACAAACTCTGGGGGTTTATCAATGGTAGCAGTGGGGATAGGGGTAGACGTTTTACCAGGATGAAGTAGATTATTCAGACCTGCCCAGAACTTCTGAGGATTGTTCTGGTTAGCTGTCTGTAAATGACAGTAGTATTGTTTTTTTGTCTTGTAAGATGGATTTTTTTAGTTTCATTCCTAGCTTGCCTGTATTTAACATGATCATGGGGGTCTTTAGTAGAACGACATAGAACCCAAAATTTTTTTCTAATTGTAATTTTTAGTCTAGACTCTTTAGAAAGCCATGGTGCATTTTTTGCTTTTGTTCTCTTTAAGTGGGCGGGTGGATGCAAATCAAGGATTTCAAGAAATTTGTTGTTAAAATATGCAACTACCTCCTCTAAGGAGAGGTGTTTTAGCATAGACCAGTTACAGGATTTAAGTTCTTGTTGGAATTTGGCAGGGTCAAAGTCTTTTTTTGTTTCTGACTTTTCTGAGTAAGGGTTGTTGGGGATTAATGGCTTTTCGCTTAACTATATTAAGTGAGAAGGTGGTCACTTAGGTCATTGGGGAGGGCACCAGCGGTGTACAGTTGGGGGTTACTATATACGAGTACCTAGTCGAGTATGTATTCTTTTTGGTTGGGTTTACCTAGCCTGGTAGGGGTGGTTAAGATTTGTGTCAATGCATGTAGGTTAATGTGGGTAGAAGGGGAATCTGAGGAATAGGTGCCCCAGTCTATGTTAAAAATCTCCAAGTAGTAGGGTTTCTTGGGGGTAATAACATGATAGCCAGTGTAGGGTGTCTTCAAGTGTGGCTATATTATTACCCGGGGGAATATACATGCAGATTATGTTAATGCATATACTTTTATTAAGTTGCAATCTAGTGGCAAGGATTTCAGAGCTATTAATCTGAGGTGGTTGAGTAACATCTATGGTCACATTCAACTCAGATTTGTAGAGTACAGATAACCCCCCCCCCTTTCCTGGAACTACAGTCCAGCCTGTGTATGTTATACCTAGGTGGTAACACCTCATTGTCAGTAGTGTTACGTTTTAACCAGGTCTCAGATAGAGAATCTCAGGGGAGAGGACAGCCAGGAGCGCATACAGTTCATGTACCTTATTATGAATGCTCCTAATACTGAGATGACAGGCTCAACCTCATTTTGGGGTCAGAATGAGTGGAATGAGGTATAGCCTGGTAAAGCAGGGGTGCTCTCCACAGCCCTGAACCAAGTTTCCGTGACTGCACAGACATCAGCATCTTCCAGTCCAAAGAGAGCCTCCAGTGAGTCCATTTTCAGGTTAAAGCTCCTAGCGTTAAGCAGCATAACCTTCAATTTACTTTTTGACAGATCTTTTATGTTGAAAGGTTTGTCTTTGGGCATTGCCTAAAAAAAGGCACAATGAGGGAGGTGAGAGCCTTGGCCAGGATCCAGAAACCCAGCAGTGAAAGGTGAAGGCCATCTCTGGCAAAGCATCGAGGCCTGTCGACCATGTCATCCCAGGCAGACAGATACTGGAGCTCCTTGGAATAACACCAGAAACTAAGCCAATTGTTGAAGTCAATTATTTTTTGTTGGCATTGTGGTATTATTCTTGGTAAAGGTAGGATGTTGCTTACGGCTAGGGTCATACCTGCCTGGAACACATACTCAGAGTTCAATCATGTCTCTCTTCATATAGTCCACGGAGATACGACTCAAGTCAATCATACCAACATGAACAATGACAGAGTCGTACTTGGACTTTTTGTGGAGAGACTTAAGTGTGTGCATGATGTGGCGGATTCTGGTGCCATACAGATAAACGACTGTGACCTTCTCCTTGTTGAGCCTGGTGTGGGGGACATTGGTGTGTCTCACAACTGAGTCACCAATGACTAGTATGTTTGGTTTACTGCTATGTCTTGTGGGCTGTGATGGTTTATTGTTTTGCCATATGGGCTGTGTTTGTGAGATGCTGGTGTGTTGTCTGCTGTGTGTGATGTGTTTGGTATTGTGTGTGGAATGTCTGTGAGTGTTTTAATATTAAGAATCTCAATTCAGTCAAAAGAGCTGGTTCAAAAAGAGAAACAGTAAGCTTTTCAAGCTCAAAGTTTAGGTATCAAGGATGAGCCACCTGTTTCCTAGATAGACAGACATGCAGCACCCCTTCAAAAAGTACATAACTTGAGTATGGTTAGGAGCTGAGCGGTCAAAGGTTAGACAACCAGAAATGTCTGACAAATGTACCTTGACAGAAGAGTAAGACAGGCTAGAAGACAGAAATTCACACAAATTATCAAGAGCCACAGGCATCCCAGCCTGAAGAGGGTCATGGTTCCTGTACTGGCACCAAATAGAACATTTTTTCCACTTGCACATATAAGATTTCCCAGTAGCACTTTTATGCCTCCTTCAGTACCTGCTGAACATCCTTAGAAAAAAAAGGTGCCAAAAGGTATCACAGTTCTACGATTCAGGCAGTTAAATGCAGAGTTTCCAAGTTGGGGTGTATCGAACAACCCCTGACTTGTTTAAGAAAATCCAGTCTCTTGGGAATTCTCTGTTATTTGCCCTTGGCCAGACTGAAAAGAAGGGAGAACCACTATTGCCTGGGCCAAAAGGGAGTCACACCACACTTGGACAGTCTTTCTGGATCTTCAGAAGAACCCTGGACATTTGTGGAAAGGATGAGAAGGAAGACAGGCACATTTCTGTCCAAGTGAATGAGAAAACATCTGTCTGCTAGGTCTGTTAGCAAGGAGTCCTGGAGCTGTATTTTTCCAGATGCCTGTTCTGAAAGGAGGTAAACAGATCTACTTAAGATGTTTTCCACACCTGGATTAATTCTTGCAAGACCCTAGGATAATGTTTCCATTCATAGGAGTCTGTGCTGGTCCTTGCTGAACTTGTCTGCAAACAAGTTTTACTGTGATGTAACATTTGAATCCTGATGAGTCAAACTGACCTGGAATGATATCTCTCGGACTATAATAACAAGTCTGCAAGGAGGGAGTGGGTAATGCAACAGTGATCATTGAAACATATACTGTTATGGTAAGTTTCCTTATACAACTCTACTATTTTCATCACTTGATCACTGCTGCAGTAGCCTTATCTATCTGTGTAGACTACCACAGCTTGTAATAATTGGGAGGAAGGAAGGGTGAGGATCCAGGAGCCCCTGGAGAATGCTCCTAGCAAATCCTACTCTAGACATGGAAATGAAATACAGTTTGTATTGCTTTGTAGAAGTGGAACAGGATGGTTGCTGCTGCTAGAATACTTCTAGAGTCCGCCCCTTTCTTCAAGCCAGAGCCCTAGTGGAGTGTGCCTTGACCCTGCCTGTCACTGATTTGTTGTTGTAGGTATAACAAAAGGAGACAGCATGAGACAACCATTTGGAGACAGTCTGCTTTGACACGGTATGACTGTTTTTCTTTCATTTATAAGAAGTGAATAACTAACCAGTTTCTCAAAGGTTTTAGTTCTGCAAAGATTAATACCTGAATTGTCTGTGGATGTCCTGAGTATGAAGAATCCTTTCCCCCTCATTTTTATGTTCTTGAAAGAAGACAGGAGGATAGACAGCTTAGCTCAAAGTAAATATGGATAGCACAATAGGCAAAAAAGAAAGAAGAGCTCTTAAGGAAACCCTATCTTTATAGAAAATAAGGCTGACCTACTATGAGAGCTTGCAACTCAAACATTCTTCTTGCAGATGAAAGAGCAATCAACAAAACTGTTTTTCATAGTCTGAACCACAACTCAGCCTGATGAGCTGGTTCACATGCAGTAAGAGTTAATTTTTCCAACGCAAAATTAAGATCCCAAGGAGCAACCTCCCATTTCCTAGGTAGATGGGCATACAGAACCCCTTTCAAAAACATTTTAACATGGAAATGCATTGAAAGGGGAGGATCCATGGACAGACCTGCTTAACTTGAAGACAAATGAGCCCTGATAGGGGAGTAAAAAAGGCCAGAGGAAAAAAACTCACAGAAATGAAATATTGTAGAAACAGAGAAATACTAGCCTTGAAAAGGTCCTTGTTCTCATAAAGGCACCAACTAGAAAATCTTTACTATTTATTAATATATGATTTCTTTGTACCAGGTTTCTTTGCCTCCATTAATACCTTCTGCATGTCCTCGGAGAATAGGTACCTAAAAGGTATTAAACCTCTAACATAGGGGCAGTTAGCTGAAGTTGTTTTAAATTGGGGGGCATCAAACAACACCTGTCCTATGACAGTAGGTTCAGTCTTTGAGGAAGCTTGTCGTAAATGCCCTTGGCCTTTTCCAAAAGAAGGGAGAACCACTGCTGCCTACTCTAGAAGGGAGTCACCACAATGATCTTTGAGTGTCCTTCTAAATCTTCATAATGAGCCTGGATATCAGCAGACATGGTGAAAAGGCACACATGAGCATTCCTGTCAAAGGAAATGAAGATGAATCTGTTTTTTAGGCTTATTTGCAAAGAGGCATGGAGCATAATTTTGCCAGTTGCTTGTTGTGAATGGAATGAAAAAGATCTATTTGACGTGTTCACCACAAATGGATCAAATTCTGCAAAGACTCCTGATTCAATTACCATTTATTACTGCCTGTCCTGGTCCTGCTCACCTTGTCTACCCCAATATTTTGCTCTGATGGGATGTAATGTGCCTCTACAGTGAGACTGTGCTGACTTACTATATCACAGGCTACCACAACTAATCTGCACAGAGGGTAAGCCATATCACTGCTTTGCTGTTCGTAATCACTTGTAACAATCCAGGGGAACAAAGATGAGTGAGGGAGAGATGAGAGCATTTATAACTACCAACATCTCTTTTATGTTTATGTCTTTTAATCTGTTCTTTTTGTTATAAAGACCCTGCTCTTTTACTCACACAGACTCGGCTCCCCAATCAAAGTCTGAGACATCTGTAGTAATAGACTGTACTGGAGTTGGAAGGGAAAATGAGACACCTGGATTCAGATGCAGCTGCTCTCTAGAGCATTCCTTTTCACAAATTCCAAAACTAGAATTTGGACACTCAGAGGATGATGATGTTGGGACACAAAGATTTTAGATGGCATTGAATCTTTCTCTTGTGGTGTCTGCCTAACAGAATCAGAAGAGTCATGAATACCATGAATTCTAGTACCCTGAGAAATTCCTTGCTGAAATCTTGGTCTGAGTGAAAGAAACTCAGGAAAAAAATCTAGATACAGATCGGCTTTTTCCTGTGCAAGAAAAGCGATTTGAACTGAAGTACATAGAAGACAACCCCAGGAAAACAATCCTGTGAGAAGGAGTCAAACAAAACTTTTGAATATTCTCTTGCAACCCAAATAACAGATTCCTGACATTTTGAAAAAAAGACTCTGCAAAGGTAAGCAAGTCATCTAAATAAGGAAAAATGTGAATACCTCTGCTCTGCACTAGGCTACTACTGGAGATATATACTTGTGATCACCCCTGGAGCAGTGGCTAGCCCAAATGGTAATGCAGAGAACTAAAAGTGTAATCCAGGCACACAAAACCTTAAGAAGCTTTTGAAAACTGATGTTTTAGGAATCTGATGATAAGCATCCTTTAAATCTAAAGTTACTAAAAAAATGAAAAGGGAGAATCAGTGGTAACAGATTGTAAAGGGACAATATTCTGAATTTGGGGAATTTCACAAAATGATTTATAAAGGAAAGATCTAAAACTGGTCTCTGTGAACTTTCTTTTCTTTGGTAACAGAAAAACCTTTCCCTGTCAGAGAAAGTGGGACAGCTTCTATTACTCCCTACCTCAGCAGATGCTGAATGACAGAAGGGAAATAAAAAGTTTGATCTAGAGGATGAAGAGGAAGCCCCAGAAAAGGAGGACAGAACTACCACATCAATCTGTACCTTTGATGGATCAGTCTCAGAACCCATTTGTCTGAGATTATCTGTTGCCAAAAAGAGAAAAACGGAGAGTTAAATTTTGAGAGAGACTTAAAGGTTTGGCAGGTTGGGGGAGATTAATGTTTGCAGACAGTCATTCAGAGTTGATGAACCGTCTTCATTTCTGGGAGTCACCTTCTAGCTTTTTGGAGCCTTCTTGTCCTTGTTTTTTTGACGATATGTTGCCAGAAGGTTGATTTTCAATTTATTTTGCCTTGTTATCAAATGATGCTGAAATAGGTGAAAAACTTAAAAACTTGAGGAAGGATAGCTGAAAAACCTGTCTCCCCTTGAATCAGTTTCCTTCTCTCATCACACTTTTTCAGGACCTCACCAGGAGAGTCAACATTTCAGCTTTAACATCTTCAGGTAAATTCTGAGCACATAGCTCTGCAAACCTTCTGAATTATCTTATTGCTTCTGTGTCTCAAGTCACCACTTTTTAAAGTATACTTGTGATTCAGGTGATGCTTCTTCCAGAGCAGCTGGTACTGCAACTATTATAAGAAGGCTTGCATAGCTATGCTATACTTTTGCTACACTTATTTTTAGAGTTCATGGAAGATTTTTCAGAAGAGGGAAAAGTGTCTATAATGTATCTCATACTCTGAAAAGATGCAAGCAAAATGTTTAACATGAATTTGACAGTTATGAATTCTAAAAATAAGTCCAGCAAAAGTACATACATTTTTCACAAATTTATCAAATACTTTCCCATCCTTATATGGGGGAGGGATTAGCATTTATCAAAGTTTAACCATAGCAGCACTTGCCAAAGAAATCACAGCATAGTAAGATATGGGAATAGAAAGGAACATCAGAAGAGGCACTCTTCTCAGAATCTGAAGAAGTCATCTGAGGAGAAAATAAAAAGAAGTTATGTACCTATCATAATGTTCCATGTGAGTTGTCCATCTTGCCTTCATTCTTACTAATGGGTTGGGAGCCGATCCTCGGCTCCAACTCGGCCAAATACAAAAGCTCAAGGTCTTCAACCAGCTCATGGCTTACTCCCTATCCCATGATGTACTGGTGCTTCTCTCAGATCTTGTTTGCTGCCAATAATGCTATATGCCAACTCCTAATAGACCCAACAGCATAGAATACACTAGAGAAAGGTCAAAGTACAGCCATACCTCACCTCAGGTTCTCGTTCCTCAAAAAGCCTGGATGGGGGTTGGAGGGTGGGTTGTAAGAATGAAGGCGAGATGGACAACTCACATGAAATATTATGGTAGGTACATAACTTCTTTATGTGAAGTTGTCGTATCTCGCCTTCATTCTTACTGATGGGATAGCGTCCCAAGCACCATCTTCTTGGGTGGCTCAAGGGAGTATATTCTTCAGGACAGTGGAACCAAAGGAAGCCCTGCTCCAGGAGGCCCTATTCACTTTGTAATAAGTGATAAAGGAATGAGGCCTTGACCAAGTGGCTGCTGCACAAATGGTATCTATCGGTAGTTTGGCTGAAAAGGCTGAAGAAGCAGAGACAGCTCTAGTTGAGTGGGCCTTTATTTTGTCTTGGAATGGTCTATTCACTGAATTGAAAGTAAAAGAAATACAGTCCAATAACTATTTTGATAATGTGGTCTTTACTACAGGAGTACCTTTCCTGGAGTCTGAGAAGGAAACAAAGAGTTGATCTGTTTTCCTGAAGTCCTTGGTTCTGTCTAAATAAAAAAGAAGCTGTCTGTGAACATCAAGTTTGTGCAACATGTACTCTGTCTTAATGCCATACTTAGGGGAAAATACAGGTAACTCTATAGACTGATTCAAATTTCTTTCCGAACATACTTTCGGTAAAAAACGAAGGATTAGTATGAAGAGACACTCTATCACTATGAAATATCATGTATGGGGGTTTAATGGGCAAAGCTTGTAACTCTAAAACCCTCCGAGCAGAAGTTATAGCCACTAAAAAGATGGCTTTCCATGTGATATACTTTATGTCACATGAAGAGGCTGTTTCAAAAGGTGGTAGAATTATCTGTGATAGAACAAAATTTAGATTCTACTGAGAAAGAGGGGATTTGATGGGTGGTCTTAAATGGATAGTGCCTTTTAGAAAAGCTTTCAAATGTCTATGAGACATGACATTAGACTCTTCGCCACCAAAATGAAAATTCGATATTGCTGCTAATTGAACTCAAATAGTAGTGGCAGTTGCTCCCTCATTGAAAAGTTTTGTCAAAAATTCCAAAATAGAAGATACTGGAGCTAGGTAAGGATTAATATGATTATGTAATGCCCATATTGAGAATCTTTTCCATTTGCTGAGATATAACTTCCGAGTGGAGGATTTGTGGGAGGATATCAGTATATGTTGAGCTGCAGCTTAAAGGTTTTGAAGCCTGGCTATGTTCCGAATTGGAGCAGAAAAGCTGTCAATTTGAGGGACTGAAGGGATGGATGAAGAGCCCCCGATGAATAAAACAGGAGGTCTGGAGCTGGGTCCAGGATCCAAGGTTCTTCCAACAGCCGAAGCCGAAGAAAGGGGGACCAAACCTGGCAAGGCCAGTAAGGGGCTATTAGAATTAAGGTCCTTCCCAGAGCACTGGCTGTCTGTAAAACTTTGGGTATCAGTGGTAATGAGGGAAAAGCATAAAGTAGACCCAGGGGCCAATCGTGTACAAGTGCATCCCTTGGGGCATCCCCCAGAGGGGGAATCAGGGCAAAGTAGCTGCTGCATTTCATGTCTGTGGGCATGGCAAAGAGATCACAGCAAGGCTGGCCCCATTTGCAGAATATCATTTCCACCACTTCTTTCTTGAGGGACCACTTGTGAAGCAATAGAATTGCCCTGCTCAGTTTGTCTGCTTTCACATTGGATCTCTCCGGGATGTGCGTTGCTATCAGAAAACACTGGGAGGAGGTTGCCCACTGCCATACTCTCAAGGCCTCTCAACATAGGGGGTAAGTTTGGTTCCTCCTTGTTTGTTTATGTACCAGACTACTGACATGTTGTCTGTCTGTATTGCAATGGTCCCAAGAGGGAGATAGTCTTGAAAGGACTGCAATGCTAGAAGTACCGCTCTCATCTCTAGGACACTGATATGCAGGTAAGCCTCGTGTTCCTTCCATGTGTCTTGGGCTGTTCTTCCCTGATAATGCCCACCCCACCCTATCAGAGAACATCCGTGGTCACTATGGCTGTAGGGGTGGGTAGAACAAAAGGACGGCCTATCGTTGCACAATCTGGTGTTAGCCACCACTGAAGGTCCTTCTTGCAGGTATTTGTGATTATTATCCAATGTGACATTGGGATTTCTTGAAAGGATCACTGCGTGAAAAGGAGCCACTGTAGTATGCGCATATGCATCCACCACAGTTGCAAGAATTGCTGCCGCCATTTTATCCAGTAACTTGAGGGCTGTCGAAGTCAGGGCTTTTGCTTTTGTGAGGAGGGTCAGAACTTATTGTCGAAGAGCACAAACCCTGTCTGATGCAAGCTTCATGGTCATTGTGGTGGTGTCCAGATCTGCTCTTATAAAAACGGTATGTTGCGATGGTAAAAAGACAGACTTTTCTAAGTTTATGGTAATCCCCAACGGACAGCATAGATTCATAGTGGTGTCCCTTGCTTGAATGAGTTGCTACCTGGTGGTGGTGGTTAGGAGCCAGTCGTCTAGGTATGGAAACACCGGCAATCCTAAACGTCTCAGGTGAGCCGTAACTACTGCCGTGCATTTGGTGAACACTCTGGGGGCTGTTGTGAGACCAAAGGGCAGTGCTTGAAATTGATAGTGACTGACCTCCAGTCAAACGCCCAGGTGATCTCTGGATGGTATGTCCATTTTTATGTGGTAGTACGCATCCTGGAGATCTATCGAGCACATCCAATTGTCTTTTCCTAGAAAAGGAAGTATCGACTGCAGTGTAACCATCCGGAACTTTGTCTTCTTCACAGATTTGTTTAGTCTGCTGAGATCCAGAATGGGTCTCCAGTCCCCTGTTTTCTTTGGAACTAAAAAGAACCTTAAGTTAAGTTCCGGATCCTGTCTGGTCTGTGGGGACTAGATGGATGAGTCTTTTTTTCTAGCAACCTTTGGATTTCTATGTTTGCTTGTTTCCTGTGACTGGGTGGAACATCTGGAATCTTTCTTATCAAGGGGGGGGGGGGGTGAAAAAGGGAATAGCATAACCTCTAGATATGATACTTTGTACCCAGCTGTCTTTTGTTACTTTTCGCCAGGTGTCTAGGTACAAAGATAAGCATCCCCCGACTGCCTCCACAGATGGACAGGAGCACTGATGGGGCTTCCCAAAAACTGTTCTCTGTCACTCTGACTTTTCGGACCCCTTCTGTCACGTGGTCGGCGTCTTCCATTATTGCCCCCTCCTCTACATCTGGAGTGGGGGTTCACCACGTGCGTCCTGAAAGGCTCCTTGAGATTTTCGGAACCACATTTTTCCTCCCTTCTGACCTTTGGGGTAAGGTCTGGCACATGTGGAAAAACAGACTCCGATGGCAGACAGAGTCTTTCCCCTCTTATTCACACCTGGTAATCGTTTCTTTTACTTTGGGTCTAAAAAGGGACAAGCCATTAAAAGGGGTGTTGATAAAGGATGACTTAAAGGGCTCCGCAAATGAAGACAAGCGCATCCAGGAATGTCTCCTAATAGCGATTCCTGTGCTCTACTCGCTCCATCAACTGTATAAGAAACCAGATGCATGGACGAGTTTACTAGGGAATTAAGGGTGGAGAGCTGGGATGATATTTTGTTTGTAACCCACGCAGCTACTTATCCCTGAAGAGTATCTCCCAGCTCTTTTAGGAGATCTGTTTGCAATCTAGTAAAATGTGTAAGGTAATTCAGCGATCTTAGTGTGAAGATTGCTGAAGTAAACATGTGCTTTCCATATCTGTCCATTAACCTCAAATCTTTATTTGGTGAATGGGCCGATGTCGAAGTTTCAGACAACTCCTTTTTGGTGGTCACCACCACCATCATGGCATCAACAGGGACTCCTTTGGTGAGAAAAGCTTTGTCTTGTGGGGAAGTAATACACTTATTAGACCTCCTAGGGATAGGTTTCACTACATCTAGAGACTCCCAAGACTTTTGACAAACCAGGTCCATAAGTTCGTCGAAAGGCGGAGACACCCAAGTGGCAGAGGGATGAGACCCGAAAGCCTTCAGGTAGACTGACTCATCATCAGTAGGCTGGATGGGCTTCCAGCCACCCCTCTGTTTGAGAATCTCTAAGATATCTGCAAAGGAGATAACTTCTGAGGGTGATCATGGGGACCCTTCTGAATCATCTAGGTCAGTATCTGAGGCAACACATTCCTGAGGGGAGTCCAAATGCTTCCTCTTGCATAGCCTCTTCCAAGGGACCTCCTCACTGGGAGCTTCTGGAGAGGTCTCAGAAGCGAAGGGCTCATCCATTGGTGTTTGCTAAGGCTCTGGGTCTTTACGCTTCTGTGGAATCTGTAATGCGAAGGTAGACACTGGTGCTTTAGGGGAAGAAGCTGCTGGTCCTGATGAAGTGGATGTCTGTGGGGACAATGCTCTCTTCAAGGCATCAAAAGCCCTGCGACACTGATGCGGAGGAACCCCTGGATCCGAAGAGACAGTTGGTTCCCCCGGCACCAGGACGTTGGGCTCCGAGCCAGAGATAGGCGCCAAACTCACCCACGCCGAAGCCCAAAGAGGCAAATTCGGACCCGAAAAATCTGTTCAACTGTCCTCCCTGGATCCAACCGGAGAGTGTCGGCCCCTAAATACTTCGGTCAGCAATGAAGTAGTCTCAGAAGTCGGATCCAAAAATCCTGAAGCAGGTCTCGGTACAGACAGCTCCACAATCATCAGTTCAGAGCATTCTGGCTCCGAAACCTCGAGTCAGATTGGAAGAGGAACAGATGTGGGGGGAGGAAGGTTAGTTGGTTCTGAAGCCCAAAGGGTTGGCCCCGATAAAAGCTTGGCCAACGCTGGTGTCTGCAGAAGCCTCTGCACTATACGATCTATATCGAAGTCAGACAGGCTTCTTGAGGACCTAGACAATGTAGCTGAAGAAGTTATGGATTCCAATATAGGAGATTTCAATGTGGGAGATATCGGCTCCAAAACTGGGGACCAGCTCCTCACTGTTATGACCGTCGGCTCAGAAGGCAGTGGAGCCGAGGCCGAAGGTCTGTCAGATTTAGATTTGCTGGATGAAGGAGATTTTTCCAGATTCCAAAGATCCAGAGGAAGAGGATTTTTTTGCAGGTTTAGCATGGGTAGTCTGATCTTGTTTTATTGCTTCCCGAAAAGAAGACTTATGGCTTCTGACAATCAGTTTGTTCTTTCTTTCCTGAAGAACCCTAGAACTGAAGGAATGGCAGATAGAGCATGTCTCTAGTAAAAGTAACACCCCTAAACAGCATACACAGTCTGAGTGCCCATCAGTTATAGACATTTTTTGTCCACATTTTGGGCTTTTTTAAAACCCGACGGCTTACTTTGCTTAGCCTCTTTTTCTTTTTCTCTCTCTTGCTAAGACATTTTTTTAAATGTAATTTAAACAATTTAAACAAATTAAACAACTGTGTGAAGAAAAAAATTCACACATGTGCACAACACACAGAAAGAGCCCTCTAATTTAAAAGGACTTAAAGGAAAATATTTTACCGAAACTATGCCCCTTCTAACTAAAACAGTCTTTCCAAAAGGAAAAAAATATATCTAAACTGTTAGAGCCTTCTAACTTAAACAGGCTCGAAAATATGCACACCCGCACACAATGAAGGACTGCTGAATATTTTACAATAAACAGTCAAGAAATAATTATCTAATGTTAACTAACAAGAACAACTATAATAAGGGAGTAGGGAGATTAACAAAGGCCTAAAATGAAGGCCATAGTTTAAATGTGGAAAAACACACACACTTGAAGTGATAAGGGAAATCGCTAAAGTGCGATTAAAGATAAAGAACTATTCTAAATAAAGAAAAATTAGTAATGCTCACTAAAGTTTTAATATTTATATAAGATCAAAAAACACTTAGCCAGAGCTGGTGAATTGCCTGATCTGTTGCAGCGGCAAACGAGATCTGAGGGAAGCACCAGTGCATTATGGCATAGGGAGTAAGCCACAAGCTGATTGAAGACCTCGAGCTTTTGTATTTGGCCGAGTCGGAGCCAAGGATTGGCTCCGAACCCAACAGTAAGAATGAAGGCGAGATAGGACAACTTCACATCAAGTTTTTTCCCTGAAAATCATTTCCTTATTCATTATAAATATACTTCTAATCCTTAGCAAATGAAACTTTTTTCTTTTCACCAGTAAACCCAGAATAAGAGGGGTCAAGTCTGAAATAATCCTAACCCCAATCCCTGAGATATGCCCAAGAACTCATTCTTCTATAAAGTAACTGGGACAGAAGACAATGAATGTTATCTTTCCGCTTCTTTCTAATAGGAAGTTCCATAAAAGCAGACAAACTCCTGTGAGGCTCAACCAGACTCTGCCACAGCTTGCTGTGATGGAAATGTTAGTTTGCTTTTGATTTCTTGTACTTTGTATTACTTTATTGTCTTTTCTATTTTGTACACTGTGACTTATTTTCTTTACATTGTGTTTTACTTGTATTCTGCATTTAATTGCGTATTAAAACTTGAAAAGAGATGACAGCTGCGTCTCTTGTGAGTCAGACAGAAATTAGAACAGGTCAATTAAGGAGACACACAGAAGTTAAAATAGGTCAATTAAGGTTAATCGTCTGTGAACTGAGGGGGTGGAGCTAGGAACTAAACCTTCCATGCAAGGTGTAAAATAAAACATTTCAAAGCTTTACTGGAAAAGCTCACCCAGACTCTGCAACACCTTCCTGTGAGGGAAAGGTTAGTTTGCTTTTGATTTCTTGTACTTTGTATAACTTTATTGCCTTTTTCTATTTTCTGTACTGTGATTTGTTTTCTTTACACTATGTTTTACTTGTATTGTGGTTTTAACTACATATTAAAACTTGAAATGAGATCACAGCCGTGTCTCTTGTGACTCAGACATAAATTATAATGGGTCAATTAAGGAGTCACACAGAAGTTAGAACAGGTCAGTTAAAGGAAGACTCCACCCTAGAACTAAAAAAAATGTTTTTTTTTCACTCCATCTTTGTTTCCTGACCTATTTTAATACCTCAAAATCTCTCCAAGTGCTGTATTTGTAATTTTAGCCTGCTTTCCACAACATGGCTACCAATGGGGCTTGATGTAGCAACAAGATCTTGTACTCCCTCAAGCCTTTCTCTTTCCCATAATACTTTGTATGACTCATGCCAGACATAAGAAAGTAACTTTGAATTCCCATGCCATTGACATATAATGGGATTTGGGAGGATCACTGTAATTTTCTTTACCATCTGTAAACGGACTGCTTCTTTTCTGTCTTTAATCACCCTCATTTATGTTTGGCTCAGACCTTGTTTTACACTATACTTAGAAGTTATCCAGCCACAGCCAGAAAAGTAACTGAACTGCAGGCCTTTGTTCGGGGTTTTCTTTTGTAGTCTGAGGAATTGATTCTGCAAGAGTCTCTCAGTGCACCGACAGTTTTAACATGTCTGCAGTAGTGTGGGGGGATGGGACTCTCAATTCCTTTTGAACTACAAAAGAAAAACTGAACAAAGACCTGCAATTCAGTTAGTTTTCTGGCAGTAACTGGATAACTTCTAAGTATAGCGTAAATCAAGGTCTTAGACAAACATAAATGATTACAGACAGAAAAGAAGAAGTCCTTTTACAGAAGGTAAAGAAAATAACAGTGACTCTCCCAAATCCCATTATATGTCAATGGCATAGGAATACAAAATTACTTCCTTATGTCTGGCATAAGCCATTCAAAGTGTTACGTGAAAGAGAAAGGCTTGAGGGAGGACAACATCATGTTGAGGAGTGGTTTCTGGCCCAGAAATTGTAGTTTATTGGCCGTTTGGGCAGTTTTTCCATTTCTCTCTCAATTTTCTGGATTAAAAGCCCACATTTGCATTTGTTTCCCACCTTTCCTGTAACTAGTCTAGTCCAGATACAGACTTGCTGTATCCAGGACTGTTGGTAAGCACTTCAGCAGTGGCAAAGTCTGCTCTTCAATTGTTCCCTTAGATGTACTTTTCTTTCCTCTCCTGCACTTTTACTAGCTTATTAGTCTAGCACTTTATCAGACTTCTTGTAGTAATTACTGTAGCACACAAAAGTGCTACCAGCACTAAACGTTCAACAAGGAAACAGATCCAGCACTTATTATTAATGCCCACCCCTCCAGGCATATCTAAAGGTCAGTACCCTGTGCTTTCTCCTATTAACCTGGTGAAGTTGGGCACCCTGAGGCAATGTAGCAACTGCCTTATGTTCACCGACAACCCTCTCCTCTTAGCTCCCAACACTTAGACTTGCGAAAGATGCACTTATATATTCAAATTGGAAGCCACGCGCTCTCTATCCAAGACCAGAATAGCTGGTCAAGAGGAGAAGGTCAACACTTGCACCACACCACATGGAACACATAGCCCTCCAGAACACACATCAGCACTGCCTTCACATAAAAACACAAACCACCCACCCACTTTCGCAGAGGCTCTCAATAAAAATCTATCCAAACAGCAGAGACCTCCAAGGCAGAAACGCACTCGACCACCACAACACAACACTAATCATGAGACACATAACTCTCCCAAACATTGTGCCACTCAATCAAAGCCCTAAGGCAAAACAGCAAGCCCAATACACTAGTCATAGGTGACCCGATAGTGAGGCACACTGATGTCCCACTCACTAGGTTGAATAAGGAGAAAGTAACAGCTGCCTGTCAGGTGCCAGGATCCACCACATAATGCAAGCACTCAGGTCCCTCAACAACAGGTAAAAATATGACTCAGTCATTGTACATGTGGGTGTGAATGACATGAGATGTACCTCCCTGGACTACATGAAAAGAGACATGGAGGAGCTTTCAGATTATGTAGCCCAGGCGGGTATGACCTTAGCCCTGAGAAGCATCCTACCATCATCCAGAATGATACCACAGTACAAGCAAAAAATTATTGATTTCAACAAATGGCTAAGTTTCTGGTGTCATTCTAAGGGGATCCAGTATCTGTCTGCCTGGGATGACATGACTAACAGACCTCAATGCTTTGCCAGTGATGGCCTGCATCTGTCACCCCTGGGCTTCCGGATACTGGCCAAGGCTCTTGCTACCTCTATAGTGCCTTTTTTAGGCAGTGTTCCAAAATCCAAATTACCACCATAACAGCAACAAACAAATGCAATTTGAGGGTCATGCTGTTCAATGCTAGAAGTCTAAATCTCAAAATGCACTCGCTCGAAGCATTCCTTAAAATGGAAAACATAGACATTTTTGCTGTAACAGAGATCTGGTTCAAGGCAGCAGAAAGCAAACCTACACTACCAGGCTAAACTCTTTCCACACCTTTCGACCACAGAACTTGGACTGAAGCTCCAAAGGCAGGGTGTTTCCATATTCATAAAGGATGCACACACCTCCAGACTCGTAGCCCCACATAATGCATCAGATATACTTCAGGTGCAGCTAACATTGGGTAAGACAGCGATTCAGGTCATAGGCTGCTATAGGTCCCCAACCATGTCCCAAGACTCACACTCCATGTTCCTAAGCACCGTGGAGAATATTAGGGTCCAACCCAACACTCTCATACTAGCCAACTTCAACTACCCCTCCATTAACTGAAACTACTCATGTACCATTACACTTGCCCAACGTTTCCTGGAGTTCATTAATTCCAATGCCCTGGACCAGCTAATTCGTATCCCCACTAGAGGTAGCAGCAGCCTTGACCTGGTCATTACTAACATGGGCGACCGTTGCTCTACACCAATAGTCAGCTCCCTGCTTAGATCCAACCACAAACTAAAACCTTGGAAATCCATATCCCCCCCCCCCCCCACCGGAAAGGTAACCACCATGAAAAACTTCTCCAAAGCTAACTTGGGCTCCTAAAAGAAGAGGTGGCTAACTTCATGGCACCCATGCAAATGGAGAATAGTTGCATGACCGCCGAATCATACACCAATGCACTGTACACACACGTACACAAATGCATGGATCTCGCCATACCCAATAGAACCACGATGCTCTCCTCAAAAAAAAGGAAGCTAATTTGGTGGTCCCCTACCATAAACAGACTCTACAACAGAAGGAGAAAACTGATGTGGAATAAGGTGAAGTCCCAACACTGGAAAAAAACCCTCATCAGGCTCAACAAAAAGTTGAGATCCCTCATCAAATCCTCTAAAGCTAGCTATGAAAACAGAATTGTAGCAGATAGTAAAGACAACCACAAGGCCTTCAATAGTTATGCATAGAATCTCTACAGCAATACCCAGATTTGCTCTGACCTACTGCACTATGGTGCCTCCTATACCGAGCAAACAGATATTACCAATATACTGGCCAACAGATTCAGTGCCAACTTTATCCCTCCCCCAAAAGGACCAAACACAATACCAGTAGATTGCCAGGCACCCAGAATTACTGCTGCACAGGTTAAAACAGCACTGTCCAAGGCCAAGAATACAGCTTCTTTGGGACCTGACAATATCCCCGGCTGTGTTCTACATGAACTACAGTGTGAACTGGCACCTCACATGTGTGCCCTGTTCAATCACAGCCTCACCTCAGGCTTTGTCCCTACCAAATGGTGCACTGCTACAGTCATCCCTCTCCACAAAGGAGGAGCGACTACAGACCCTGGTAACTATTGTCCCATTAGCCTGATAAGACTGATATGCAAAGCTATGGAACGCATCATCATAGACCTAATAAACAAGGATATAGGGAATCTCCAAACTCTGCATGCCACACAGTTTGGTTTTGTGAAGGGTAGATCATGCCTGCTCAACTTGGTCAACTTCTTTTAGTCAGTCACGAGAGCTGTGGATGAAGGCAAGGTGGTTCATACAGCCTACCTTGATCTGGCCAAGGCTTTAGATACCATTCCCCACTCAGGAATCACAGAAAAACTCACTAAGCTAGGCATCAACCCCTATATCACTAGGTGGGTTGCAAACTGGCTCACAGATAGAATCCCCAGTGTGAAAGTAACTGACTCCAAGTCAGACTGCCGACTAGTCACGAGTGGAGTACCACAGGGTTTGGTCCTGGGTCCTCTCCTGTTTGGTATCTACTTCTCTGAAGTCCAGGACAACATGAAGGGACTCTGGCTGACAAAGTTCGCAGACGATTGCAAGTTGTGAGCTATTATTAACTCCCCAAGTGATGTTGGCATCCTACAGAATGACCTCATTGAGACCAACGACTGCTGTCAGAACCATGGCCTTAAGCTCAATGCCAAAAAATGTGTCATCATCCCCTTTGGGAAAATCACAGTTCTCATGAATTACCACATTGATGGTAGTCCACTGAACACAGAAGGTGTTATAAGAGATCTGAGAACACAGGTTGACAGCAACCTCTCTTTTGATCACCACATTGCCACTGTGGTCAGAAAGTCCTTCTATGTGGCACATCTCATTACTAAGGGTTTTGCATCCAGGAAGAACGAGGTCATTGTCTCCCTCTACTTTTCCCACATTAGAATAATCATTGAGTGCAATGCTCCATTTACCATGTACCTCACTAGACACCTGCAACAACTGGAGAGGCCACAAAAGTACCTCACAAAGAGGATCCTAGGTCTTAAAAACTTGTCCTATATGGACAGACTCAAAAAACTCCAAATATTCTCTGTCTCATATCGCCTACTTAGAGGTGATCTCTGCTTGACTTACAAAGCCATGTCTGACCCAGCTCTGTTAGAAATGCTACATCTAAAGAAATCCCAATCCCTCCGCACTACACAATCCAGAGGCCTCAACCTCATTAGCACAATCAACAGAAAGTACTGACGGGACAGGTTCATAACCCAGAGACTGCCCATGCTATGGAATAGACTTCCTATACATGTCAAGTAGAGCACCTTGCTGACCCTCTTCAAGAGAAATCTTGATGAGTGGATGGGAAATAGAAAATTCACCGAGGGGATAACTCCAATGCTCTACTCGACAGAGGCAATGGGAACTAAGGTCGGGTGGCACAATGCCAGGGTAATCCTATGGCTATGCTTGTAAAGGGCCCAGGGCCATTAGCCTAGTACACACCTATGAACCTATGATACATCAAGCCCAATTGGTAACCATGTTGTGGAAAACAGGCTAAAATTACAAATAAGCACTTACAGTCATAAGTTCTGTAACAGTGATTGTTAAAATAGGTCAGGAAACAAGGATAGAGTAAAAAACATTTTTTTTAGTTCTAGGGTGGAGTTTTCCTTTAAGGTTAATCATCTGTCAACTGAGGGGGTAGAGCTAGGAACTAAACCTTCTGTTTAAGGGGTAAAATAAAACATTTCAAAGCTTTACGGGAAAAGCTCACCCATACTCTGCCACAGCTTGCTGTGAGGGAAAGGTTAGTTTGCTTTTAATTTGATGCACTTTGTATTATTTTACTGCCTTTTCCTATTTTATATACTGTGATTTGTTTTCTTTACACTGTGTTTTACTTGTATTCTGCTTTTAATTTCATATTAAAACTTGAAAACATACCACAGATGTGTCTCTTGCGAGTCAGACAGAATTTAGAACAGGTCAGTTAAGGAGTCACGCAAAAATTACAACAGTTCAGGTAACGTTAATCATATGTAAACTGAGGGGGTGGAGGTAGGAACTAAACCTTCTACTTAAGGGGTAAAATAAAACATTTCAAAGCTTTACTAGAAAAGCTCACCAAGACTCTGCCACACTTATGTCCCTCTCATCAGGCTGAGTAGGGAGAAAGTCACTGTCTGTTGCTTATCAGGGGCTAGGAGCCACCACATTATGCCTGCACTCAGGTCATTGGTCCACAATTACCAGTTTGACTCAGTCATAGACCATGTGGAAGTAAATGACCTGAGCCATACCTCCCTAGACTATAAGAAGAGAGATATCATGGAGCTCTCAGAATATGTGTCTCGGGCTGGTATGACCCTAGCACTGAGCAGCATTTTACCTTCTCCAAGGATGATGACACAGTATGAACAAAAGATGATTGACTTTAATAATTGGCTTAGTTTCTGGTGTCATTCGAAAGGGTACAATACTTGTCAGCATGGAAGGAGATGGTCATCAAACCACACTGCTTTGCCAGGGATGGTCTGTACTTCTACCCTGTAGGCTTTCAAATATTAGCTAAAACACTGTCTTCCCCCATAGCACCTTTTTTCAGGGAATGCCAAACTGAAAGTACTTCCGACACAGCAAATCAAAACCAAGAAAATCTAAAGGTATTCCTGCTCAATGCTAGGAATCTAAATAAAAAACTCCACTCCCTAGAAGTTCTCTTTACCCTAGAGAATGCCGACTTCTGTGTGGTCACTGAGACATGGTTTAAAACCATGGAGAGCACACCAACAATGCAAGGTTATAATGCCTTCCACACATTTAGGCCAGCTACTTCACAACCAAGGACTAAAGGTAAAGGTGTCTCTATTTACATCAAAAATAAATAAATTTTAAGGCTGGTCAATCAAGACAATCCACTTGAGCTGCTTCATGTTCATATCACCATAGGCAAAATCCAATATCACTTCCTTGCAAGCTACAGGTCCCCTTCTATGACCCAGGAAATCCATTCCATGTATTTAAATTTATTAGAAACACTAACCATACAACCCAATACCATATCCATGGGTGACTTTAATTACCCACAAATCCTATACGACATGAAATGTACATGCACAGAGATTCTTGGATTTTGTAAACACAAACTCCTTGGACCAGATAGTCAATACACCAAGCAGGGCTGCAACCATACTGCATATGGTTCTCATTGATACTGGAGTGTGCTGCACACCCCTACTGTCATGCCTTCCCTGGTAAGGTCAGACCACAAAATGGTCTCCTTTTAAGTAAAAATAAAACCTGGACCTCCAGTTAAACCTGGAATATTCCGGAACTATTCTAAGGCTAACCTCCTGCTATTAAGTGAGAACCTGGCAAAATGTCAAGCCTCCGTAAATCCCGACAACACTGCTGCCTGTGCAGAACTGTTCACAAAAACCCTGTACAAGCATGTTAACAGCTGCACAGAGGCAGCTGTACCCACTAGGAAGAAGTACAGAACTGACTCAAAAACAAGCCACCCTGGTGGAATCACAAAATCAATAGGCTGTATAACATAAGGAAGAAAATCAAGGCAAAAAAGTAGGAGGTGCAGTACCCATCAGGATAAAAGCACTCTCATCAAACTAAAGAAACAACTCAGAGAACAAATAAAGTCTTCCAAAGTAAGTTTGGTCTCTCAGGCTAAGGACAACCACAAAGCATTCCTCAGCTATGTTCACAACCTCAAAGGCAATACACAGTTGTGTGCAGAGCTCATTGTAAATGGAGCCACCTATACTGAGCCAGAGGATATAGAAAACCTTTGGGCTGATAAATTCAGCTCTAACTTTACCCCTCTCTCCCCTCAACCTTCCCTCAGGAAACATCATCAAATATAACTCCCCCTACTATCACTAGGGAATAGGTCCTTAATGCTCTCTCTCTAAGACAAAGAACACTGTGTCAATGGGCCCAGACAATATCCCAGAATGCCTACTAAATAGCATGAAATATGACCTCTCAGGGACTCTAGAATTACAATTTAACTGTAGCCTCCAAACACTGTTTGTGCCTCATGAATGGAGAAAGGCAACAGTCATTCCTTTGCACAAAGGTGGGCCATCTACAGACCCTGGAAACTACAGACACATAAGTCTCACTAGTCTTACATGTAAAGACATGGAAACAATTATCATGGAGATGATCAATAGAGAAATAGTACACCTCCAGACACTGGACCCAACCCAGTTTGGTTTCGTGAAGGGCAGACCATGCCTATGCAACCTGGTGGACCTCTTTGAGAAGGTCACCAAAGCAATGGATGAGGGAAAAATCATTTACACTGCCTACCTTGACCTGGCCAAGGCATTTGACACACCACCCCACTCGGGCATTATTGACAAACTCAGGAAGTTAGGTACAAACCTGTATGGCACTTAGTGGACAGCCAACTGGCTCACAGATAGGACCCAGGAAGTTAAAATTGTGGAGTCCACCTCTACAAAAAGGCCAGTCACAAGTGGAGTCCCTCAGGGTTCAGTCCTTGTACTGCTCCTTTTTGGCATTTACTTCTACGAAGTCAAGCCCAATGTCAGTGGTCTCTGGTTGACTAAATTTGCAGATGACTGCAAATTAGGAGCTGTCATTGAATCTCACACTGACATAAATGTTGTCCAGGAGGGGCTGATGCAGACAAACAACTGGTGTCAGAGTCATAGACTAAAACTAAATGCCAAGAAATGCATAATAGTATCCTTTGGGAAGTCATCCATCCCTGGTAACTATCATATTGACAACACACCACTTAGAGTTGACCCAGTAGTCAGGGAGACTTAGGGACACACATATATAGCAATCTAGTCTTTGACCATCATATGTCTACAGTGGTGAGGAAATCATTTATACATTGCGCAACGTATAAACAAAGGTATGGGATCTAAATCCAAAGAAGTCATAGTTTCACTGTATTCGACATTCATCAGACCTATCATTGAGTACAATGCCCCCTTTGGTATGTACCTAACCAGGCATATCCACCAATTACGTCCACAGAGGATCTTCATTTAAAGAATACAGGGCGTAAGTAAAATGTCCTCTGCAGACCACCTCAAGGTCCTATCCCAGTATTCTGTCTCCTACAGGCTTTTGAGGGTAGATCTATGCCTGGCATACAGGGCATTGTCAGACCCCAATCTGAAGGAACCCCTGCACATACATAAAACCAACAGCACCAGAATTACCCATTCTAAAGAATTAAACCTTGCCTGTGATATAAATAGAACCTGCTGGAGAGATAAGATATGTATTCCAGAGACTACCCCTTTTATGGAACAGGCTCCCCATCCATGTGAAGCAGAGTTCCTCCCTAACCCAATTTAAGTGCGACTTGGACAACTAGATGGGAAACCGGAAATTCATCCCTGGTTTGGCACCTATGTCTCTAATGGACACAGGTAACCTATAAATGGTTCATCTCCCAGCCCCATGCTTACACTTATTAAGGGTATCAGAACTTGTCAGAGATTTAGGATGCATGGCTAGGCTTACAAAAGTCCCTTGTGGTTGTAAGCCTAGTAAACACCTATGAACCTATTAACCTATGAACTCCATGGGACAGACATCCCAGTCTGGTTAAGCAGAGGCATTCCCCACTCTTACCACTCTGACTGACAAAAATGGTTCTCCCATGCCAAATTAGGACACTTCAACAGCCACAAAGGATGAATCTAATACCTGGCAAATGGTGGCTGAAGGGACTACACCAGAAGAAACTAAGGCAGAAGATAAATCATTGAGGATCCAGAAATGGTCACCACTGAGTCAGCTTTTTGCATTGAGGCAAATTTGTAGCCAAGTGAAGGAGCAAAGGCTATAAGGAAATTTTTTCCTTTTGTGGCCAGAGGAAGGAAAAACTGAGGAACCAGTAAGTTGCAACAAGAAGTTCCGCCACACAGACAAAGCCAAATTTACCAAAACAAAGTTAACAACCTTTTTTCTTCTTGTGGACAGGGGAACGTAAAACTGCAGAGACTGGTGGTTGAACCATAGGTAAGCTGAGAAAGAGATCTGACCCAATTTAAGTGCAACTTGAACAACTGGATGGGAAACCGGAAATTCATCCCTGGTTTGGCACCTATGTCTCTAATGGACACAGGTAACCTATAAATGGTTCATCTCCCAGCCTCATGCTTACACTTATTTAGGGTATCAGAACTTGTCAGAGATTTAGGATGCATGGCTAGGCTTACAAACGTCCCTTGTGGTTGTTAGCCTAGTAAACACCTATGAACCTATTAACCTATGAACTCCATGGGACAGACATCCCAGTCTGGCTGAGGCATTTCCCACTCTTACCTCTCTGATTGACAAAAATGGTTCTCCCATGCCAAATTAGGACACTTCAACAGCCGCAAAGGATGACTCTAACACCTGGTAAATGGTGGCTGAAGGGACTACACCAGAAGAAACTAAGGCAGAAGATAAATCATTGAGGATCCAGAAATGGTCACCACTGAGTCAGCTTTTTGCTTTGAGGCAAATTTGTAGCCAAGTGAAGGAGCAAAGACTATAAGTAAATGTTTTTCCTTTTGTGGCCAGAGGAAGGAAGAAAGTACAGTTTTGTACCTACCATAAATGTAGATGTTCGAGTGCTAATACAGCTGCAGTAATCACAGATGGGTTTTCAGCCATCAGGCGGTCCCTCGGTCGGCCGAATTCCAAAGTCTTGGTCCGGCGTCGGTTGTCGTCGCTTACTCTTCTGACGTCAGAAAGGCCAGAGTATATAAGACACAGCTGACGCCATGTTCTTCAGTCTTTCTTGCCCCAGATGTCAGGTGCCCCGAAAAGGAAGGCAATACATAAGTAAAGCTTATCCACATATGCAAGCAATGCAATGTAATGCAAAATCAGTGTAAGCAAGCAAATAAAACATAGCAGGATAACCCAGTCAGGAGGTATGAAGAGGTTGTTAGGCCCCATGCCCTTACCAAGAGGGGAAGGAGGGAGGGAAACCTGTACTGCAGCTGTATTAGCACTCGAACATCTACATTTATGGTAGGTACAAAACTGTACTATGTTCATCGTGCATACAGCTGCAGTAATCACAGATGGGTAGAGTCCCAAAGCTATGCATAGGGTGGTAGGTACTATGAGGAACTGGGTTGAGCCAGAATGCCCTGCAAAACAGCAGTGGCAAAGCCTGCTCTTGTTCTGGAATATAAGGGCAGGTGGTAGTGTTTTGTGAAGGTATGTACAGAACTCCAAGTGGCTGCCTCCAAAATATCCTTAGTAGGCACACCTCTGAGGAAGGCTGTAGAGGTGGCTGTGGCCCTGGTGGAGTGAGATCTGATACCAGAAGGGACAGGTTTCCCATGATAGGAGTAACAAAATCGTATGCAGTGGCCAATCCACTTGGAAATGGTCTGTTTGGTAACTGGTTTCCCTTGAGCCCCTACGGCATAGGACACAAAAAGTTGTTCTGATTTCCTGAAGGACTTTGTTCTGTCCAAATAGTAACGTAGCTGCCTATGGATGTCTAAAGAGTGAAGCAGCCTTTCCCCTTTGTTTTGAGGGTTAGGATAAAAGGTAGGTAGGTGTATGGCTTGGTTTAAGGCTACCCTGGATACCACTTTTGGCATAAAGGATGGATTAATACGAAGGGAAACCCTATCCTGATGGAAGATGAGGAAGGGCTGCACCGCCATGAGGGCCTGTAGTTCAGAAACCCTACGAGCTGAAGTGATGGCCAGAAGGAAAGCTGTTTTCCAGGACAAATATTGCAGATCTGTTGAGGCAGCAGGTTCAAAGGGAGGCAATGTTAATTTTTCTAGTATGTAATTAAGGTCCCAGGCTGGTATTGGTTGCTTCCTTGGAGGTCTTATATTCTTAGCTCCTCTGAGGAACTGCCGTAAGAGTGGGTGAGAGAATAAAGGAGGATCCTTGTTGAATTCTGCAGAAATGGCTGAGGCGTGTATTTTAATGGAAGAAAATGAAAGTCCACTGTTCAGCAGTTCAGCTAGGTACTGTAAAACCTGAGGCAAGTTCAATTTTCTAGGGTCCTGTCCTCTTTTCTCATTCCAACAGCAAAACTGCTTCCATTTTGCGGAGTAAGCTTTTCTAGTAGATGGTCTTCTGGCCTCCAAAATGACATCCTGCACCTCCTTGGAGAGTAGGGTCTGTTGTGGTGTTAAGGAATTTTCCATGCAGCGAGGTTGAATGTTTTCAGCTGACTGTGAAGGGTTTTGTAGCTGTTCTGAGTCAGCAGAAGAGGTATTAGAGGCAGGGACCAGGGAGGAGTATGTGTTAGGCTCCTCAGGAGTGGATACCAGTGTTGCCTTGGCCAGTCTGGAGCAATCAGTATCATCCTCGGTTTGTCTGTTCTTGCTTTCAAAAGCACCTTGGGCAGAAGAGGCAGAGGTGGGAATGCATAAACTGTCCATGTTGTCCAACTGAATGAAAGGGCGCCCACTTTCCAGGCCTTTGGATGGAAGGTCCTTGAACAAAACTTTTCAATTGATGGTTCCTGTGGGAGGCAAAAAGATCTATGTCTGGCCTCCCCCACGCTTGGATTATCTCCGTAAACACCTGAGGATGTAGCTTCCATTCGTGTGGATCTGTCATATTCCTGCTCAGAGTGTCTGCCAGTGTGTTTTCCAGTCCTGGCAAGTACTGTGCTTGAAGTTCGATTTGTCTTTCCAGAGCCAAGTTCCAAAGAGTCATGGCTAGTCTGCACAAGGGGTATGAGTGTGTTCCTCCTTGTTTGTTTATGTACCACATTACTGTGGTGTTGTCTGTTCTTATCAGTAATTGTCCTGGATGCAGGAAGTCCTTGAAAGCTGTAATTGCATTTATTACTGCTAGCATTTCTTTTGATTGATGTGAAGGTGCTTTTCCTTTTGGGACCATCTGCCCTGAATGCACCTGTTCTTCATGTGCGCCCAGGCGTAATCTGAGGCGCCTGTGGTTATGACTTGTTTTGCTTGAGGCTTGCAGAATGGAAGGCCTGTGTTTACTTGACATGCTTGGGCCCACCATAGAAATTCCTTTTGCAGACATGGAATTATTGGTATAATTGCTTCCAAGCTGTGACTGTGTTGAGACCATAGATTTTTAGGTACCATTGAAGTTTCCTCATATGCAGCTTTGCACATGGGATTAGAAGAATGCAAGATGCCATGAATCCCAGAGCCTGCAGGATTTTCCTTGCAGTAAGCCTGGTACTTTTGCTAGTGTTTTGAAGTACTGAGATAATTGCCCTTGTTTTTCTGGCGTAAGGTATGCCATCTGGGTGTTTGTGTCCAAGCTGGCACCCAGGAAGGTTATTTTCTGAGATGGTGTTAGCCTTGATTTCTCCTTGTTGATGGTGTATCCCAGAGAAAGCAGTAACCGTGTCACATATGCCAGATGTTCCAGTAGTATGTGTTTGCTGTCCGCTTGGATCAGGCAGTCGTCCAGATAAGGGTAAATTTGTATCCCTTGAAGTCTGCAATAGGCAATCACTGATGCCAGGCACTTTGTGAATACTCTGGGCAGTAGATAAGCCAAAGGGCAATGCAGAGAATTGATAGTGGATTGAACCTGCAAGAAATCTGAGGTATCTTCTGCAGCTTTGTCTGATTGGGACAAGCAGGTATGCCTCCTTGAGGTCCAATGTTACCAGCCAAAACTCCTTGCCCAGCATGGGAAGAAGTTGCTGTAATGTGAGCATCTTGAATTTTGGTACGAGTAGAAATGTGTTTAGGATGGATAAGTCCAGAATGGGTCTCCAGTCGGTTCCTTTTCTTGGTACCAGGAAGAGTCTTGAATAAAAACCTTGACCTTGTTGGTGCGTAGGTACCTTTTGTATAGCTCTCATGTTTAGGAGCTTTGAAATTTGCAGTTGTGCCTCTACCCTTTGATTTTGTGGTAGGTTTGGCATGCCTCTCATTTTGGAAGAGTGTGAAATTGAAATTTGTAGCCTCTGTTTATAATGTCCAGTATCCATTTGTCTGTTGTGACAATATGCCAATTGCTTGCAAATAATGCTAGTTTCCCTCCCAAAGGTGCTGCCAGCTGAGACTTGCTTGGCATGGAAATGAGGGAGTCATTGGGTTTGCTTCCTGTATTGTTGTGCACTGTCTTCACCACCTCTTGGTGCTGGAGATTGCCATTGTCTGCCTCTATATGATCCTTGTGATTGCCCTCTGCCCCTTGTGCATCTGTATCTACCTCTTTGGGGCTTGTCTGTGGCTGGAAAGGACCAGTTTTTTGAAGGCCAATTCCTGCTAAATCGTGGTGGCTGGACCTGTAAGAAAGCTTTGACAGTTTGCATAGATTTGGCTTTTTCTTCCATTTTTCATAGTATATCCTCAGCATTAGTACCAAAAAGTACATCCTTTTGTAAAGGAGCATCAAGAAGTTTAGCATTCACATGATCAGGCAAATTTTGTTCCCTAAGCCAGGCATGTCTGCGAATGACTGATCCTGTAGCAGCCGCTCTACTGGAGGCCTCTAGGGCATCATAACCACATTGTAAGGTGTGTTTACCCACTTGTTCCGCACTATGCATCATATCCTGTAACTCTTTTAAATCTGGTTGTTCAGGTTGAGACATTTTGTTTTTAATTGTGATAACAGGAACTGTTGATATTTAATCATATGAAACTGGCAGTTTAAGGCCCTCATGGCTAGGGTGGCCGAGGTATATACCTTCTTACCCCACCTTTCTAGAGATCTAGATTCCCTTTCTGCAGGAAGTGGATTCTTGGCAGTGGAGGCCTTTAATCCCTTAGGGCCTTGTGAAATGGTTTCAGGGTCAGCATTATGGCCTTTGTAGAGAAATTGGTGAGAACTGGGTACTCTGTAATTATCTATCAGGCTTTACTGGTGCAGGAGGCAGAGAATCAGGGTTAAGACAAGCCTCCGAATATACATCATCCAGTACCTCCAAAACAGGGGGTATAGCCAGAGGTCTGTGCTGAGGTAACCAAAGAAATTCCCTAAGTCTTTTCTTGGAATCTGAAAAGTCTTGGCCTTCCCAATGGAAATGTTCCCTCAAGGTGTGCAAGGTTTCCCCAAAAGAAAAATCCTCAGGGGGGGATACAGAAGGAATGGACTGTTCTGCATCCAAATCCTCAAAAGGGGAGTAAGAGTGTTCCTCTGCATCAGAATGTTCTGATAAAATGGATCCCTGATCAGAAGAGGGGGATTCTTCCTCCACTCTGGGTCTCTTGTCAGGAGGGGGCTGAGAACCTCTGATAAGAGTTATTAAGTCCTCAGCCATTTTAAGCATCTGTTTCTTAGGCATGGGTCCAGGAGATGGGCCTTGAGCAGCAGGCCTAGTGTGATGCCTGGCTGCTTTGGATTTAGTAAAGGCCTTAATAGAAAAAGAAGATGAAGGCCTAAATACACCATGGGTGGAGGTGGATCTGTCCACATTAGTAGGCTCGACATAAGCCGGGGCTTCGGTTGTAGTCTGGGAAAGGGCCGACGACCCAGCGGTCTCGGGTACAGAAGACACCGCCAAAGGAGTGTCGTCGGTAGTCAGGGACTGCAAAGGCGTCTCGCTGAGAACCGGACCACGTGTAGCCTGTTTCGGCGTGGTGTCGGTGGAGACCGCGGGCCTCGCGTGTTGGTCCTTTTCCTTGCGTTTTTTGGATAAAACGGTAGTCGGAGTGTCCGACGACATTTTATAGTCAAAAGCTTTACCAAAAATGTGTTGGGCGAACTCCGCCCGACGCTTGATAGTGCGTTTATTGAAGGTAGCGCAAAAGCGACAGCCCAAGATGTCGTGGTCTGGGCCCAAACAAGGTATGCAAAGGGAATGGAAATCCTTATGCGGTATTTGCTTCCCACAAGAAATACAATTATTAACTTTTTCTGATATCGGTCTGAAGCAAGAAAAGTTTCCCCAACGGGGTACTTAGCTTTAATGAAGACTTCGGTTCCAAATATTTTCGTAATTCAGGAGCTGGCCGACCGGCACTTGCGAACTGCTTCTGCTTCGGGCACCGCGTGGCAAAAAAGACTGGAGAACATGGCGTCGGCTGTGTCTTATATACTCTGGCCTTCCTGACGTCAGAAGAGTAAGCGACGACAACCGACGCCGGACCAAGACTTTGGAATTCGGCCGACCGAGGGACCGCCTGACGGCTGAAAACCCATCTGTGATTACTGCAGCTGTATGCACGATGAACATCTGCAGAACCAGTAAGTTGTAACAAGAAGTTCTGCCACATAGACAAAGCCAAATTTAACAAAACAAAGTTAAAAAGCATAAATTGTAAAAATGGCACCATGATGCTCAGAAGCAATTTATAGGAAGAATTTATTCGATATATGGGCAAATAAATAAATTCTCCTATAAATTTGCTTTTAAGCATTGTGGTGCCATTTGTACAATTTTTTTCTTTTGAACCACTAAATTGTTCCATGGTGAAGTCAAAAATAAAGCCTGAAATTTGGATAACACTGGCAGAAACAGTCACTAAAAAGGTAAGCAAAAAATAGTTTTCTATCTAAAAACAGCATGATTAGCACAACATAAATGTATCCCAGCCCTAAAAATAATTTAACCAAAGTCTTCACCTGGAAAACAAAAATAAAGTAGACTTTTAACATGTTTTCACATGTTTTCGCATTTTACAGTGACTGAAAAGTCACATGACAGTCCATTAAACAGCAATTGCCTAGCTTAAAGTAACGTCCATTTCACAGAAAAAGTTAAGCATCTGTCATAAAATTAAAATGTGCTAGGTTTTCCCCACAAACTGACATTATCTGGCCAGCAATGGAGAAATGCTAGATAACTGTAAATCTACAAAAGCCTGCAAGAGTTCTCTTTACCAGAAGGAAAACACGGAAGGGTTTGGTACCCAAATTAAATTTTCTACAGCTCTTCTCGATCTGTCAATGGTATGCACACATGAAAGGTGCTCTGTTCTATCCTTTGCAGGAAATAATCCCATAAAGGTAACTGAATGCAGGGAAAAAGCACTAATGAGCTCCTTAAAAATCCCAGCAAACCTTCCCTGTCTATGGACATAAAAACAAGAGACTGGAAGGTTTTCTCACTTTGTTCACTCTTCCTGGAAATTTCCCAAGAAAAAGGCCAGCTCTCAGAGGGCATACTAATCCCAAATTCAGGATCCTTGACTAAGTGAAGAACTTTCACCCTTCTTTTCCCTGAGACCAACAAGAGTGGTTCTACTTTGGCCAACAAGGGCATCCCTACAGCCACTGAGGATGTGGCTGTCCTCCTGGTCTTTGCTGGCTTCGTCTGCTACATCAAGGGGACCACAGGAAAAAGATGGGAGGTCTAAGGAACAATGAGCTTAGCTGAGGCATAATAACCAAAACCTCCCTGACAACCTTTTTTCTTCTTGTGGACAAGGGAATGTAAAACTGTAGAGACTGGTGGATGAACCATAGGTAAGCTGAGAAAGAGATCTGGATGTTGGATAACAGAACTTAGATGAATTGGTGAGAGGTAACGTAAATAGCATGTGTACAGCAGTAAGTAAACCACTGACAATCCCCCACAAATACAGTACCTTACCCCAAACTTACAAATAGACAAGAACCTGACAAAAATTTTCATCAAAAATAAGGTTTTCCGTACAAAATGCTCACATAAGCATTTTCACATAACACTCCCTCAGAAATGCAGTGCTAGTACTACAATAAAATGTTTCCTAGCAAAACAGCATATTTTAAATAGAAAAACAGAATACACACACACACACACACACACACACACACATATATATATATATATATATATATATATATATATATATATATATATAGATAGATAGATATGCATACATATATATATGTTGCTAGCTGACCAACAGTTCCACAGGGTCCCCCAGAAAAGTGGCCATCAGTGGTAAAAAGCTCAGCTGTAACTTGTGCTCTAACTATCTTCATATGGAGCTCCTCGAGCTCCTGATATTTGAAGTGTGTGGAAGGCACCCTTGCACTTTGAAAAAGTCGGTCCTGTCTTGAAGAGAAGGACCCAGACAGCTTAGGCTACCATAACACTGACATACAAGCTGAACACAGATCTATAACTAAACTTATAAACTGTGATATGTTAGACTTGACCCCTGAAAGTTTGGTTTTGTAAAGGGTAGATCCTGTTATTTAATCAGGTAAATTTCTTGACCTGGCTAAAGTCTTTTGTAACATTCCCCATGCTGGCATTATACAAAATGTAAATGTTTTACAAAATGACCGATATGTGGTAAGATGCAGCAAAGTTGCTGAAAGACAGAACCCTCACAGTGGAAGCTACAGGTGCTTCACCTTAAAGTATGAAAGGGACTAGCAGTGTCCCTCAGGGCTTGGTGCTGGGACTTTTCCTTTTTGGTTTACCTCTCAAATCTCCAAGCAGAGAGCCAAGAATTCTGGCTAACAAGTTTGCAGACAATTACAAATTTTGGGTTGTTGTAAGCCACACTATAACATCAACATCTCCAGAATGAACTTGTCCTAGTACAAATGTAGTTAAGGATGTATTGGGTTGACAGCTTCCTTTCTTTTGATCATTATATAACAACGGTTGTTTGATTCCTAACCGAACCAAAAAGATTACAAGCCTAAAGTCTCCTTGCTACCAAGAGAGGGTAGAAGGTCTAATCTAGATCCAGTGTTTTATAGACTTTTGAGGGGGATTTGCTGTCTCAGTTATTGTGCCATTAGAGACTCCATTGTCATGGACATCCTGCTTTTATGCAAGTCCAATATCGCCACCAGGAACCTAAATCTTAAATAAAACATGATGAAGGGATAGGTTTATAACCCACACCCACCCAAACCACTAGAATAAACTTCCCTATATGTTAAGCCATGCAACTCATTGTCTTTAAATAAAAAGTAGATAACTGGATGGGTATCCATAAATTGACTTCAGGATTTACTGATATGGCCATCTTGGAAAAAGGTGATGCTGCCTGACTGAAGGTACTGGCAAGTTAAGAATGGTTATGAGACTTGGGGGTCCTGGAATATCTATGAATCTATACCATAAAAGGGATATAATGAGAATGAAGGCATGGCCTAAAATGTGACTGCTTCACCTCTAACAATTCAGGTGCATGTTTTTTTATATTAAAATGAAGAGTCGAGGCACATAATATGTAACTGATGAAATCTGACTAAAACATGTACACCACTAGGAAGATTTGGTTATTTATATTATAAAAATCTAAACTATTAGGATCAATGTGAAAGGAATGGTGCTCACCCTGCCATAAGATGCATCAGTGAATCTTCACAGATGGAGTCCCACTCATCTAGGAAGCCACTGTTTTAGAAGTATGTCTGTGTGTTTTACATGTTTCATTTGTTAGCTGCACTACAGATCATGCATGCATGCATGAAATAGAGACAACAGTCAGTTTATGCTTCCTTTTTCCTTGACTGTGTGATATCTGAGTTAGTACATGCAAGTAACAAGGACTTTGGGAAGGCACAAAAGGCTTGTTATCCCTACAAAAATTACTTCAAATTTAATTGGGCAAGTTACTTTTTTATCAAGCTGTTAAGTTTCAGACGTGTGGCTGCTTAAAGGCACAATTTTTCAATGTGTGTAGTTGCTCAACGGCAGTGAATGATTAGCGGAGGAAATGTTATTGAATGCATGGTGTACTAGATCTATGTGCAGTACTTATGGAGAAAGGTGAGTCTGGATACTAGAGAAAGAGTGCTAGTGATGTTAAGCAGAGATACAATAGCTGGCTCATCTAATGACTGGTAGCATTCTCCAGTTTGACATTCCTCAACTCTAAGGTGAGAGGAAATACAAAATATAGATCAATTCACTGATCTGGTACTCCTCACCTAAGGAGCAGGTCAGATTCATTTGCCCTTATCTACACATCCAAGATGAAGAGCAAAAAAAAAACTCCCTCCACTTCAAGACTAATAAAAGCAAAACTTTCTGCTTTTAAAAGTACATGAAATGCTAAAGTGCTTCAGTACTGAAAGCAAAAATAAGTATTTTTTTAACTTTTATTAAATTATCATTTAAAACATAGGCACACATACATTAATAGAAACGAAAAAAAAAAAAACAGTATTGGGATTTCCTTACTGACATTCAGAAATGCAAGTACAGAAATGAACGGGGAATGCCAATACTGGACTACCGACAGATCAGCATCTGCCAATCATGTCCCCTAACAACTTGCACCTAAAGTGATTGCCCCCTTCTCCCCACCCTTGCTACACCTCTGATGCTAACATGGAAGAGTGGACAAAACATGTCAGAAGAATTTAAGAGAAGTCGATATTTTTTTCATTGTAAAAAAGAAAATATGAAGTGATACAATCTGGGAACATAATTTGTTAAAGGCAACATGTGACTGAACTACTTTACTAACGAAGGATAAGGAAAAAAGAAGGGGGCTTGAGTTGCATTTAAATATTATATGCTTTAACCCTATTCCAAGAAAATGCTTTTTTACAGAGAGGGTGGCTCGCATGTGGAAATGGTTATTGAACAAGGTAGTAGAAACTAATGCATTGGTGCAGCGGTAGCGTTGTCGCCTCACAGCAAGAGGTTCTCCCGTTCGATTCCCAGCTGGAGCACCTTCTGTGTGGAGTCTGCATGTCCTCCCCGCAGTCGAGTGGCATTCAAAAGACATGCGTGAATAGGCGTGCCTTTGTTGAAAGTTGGGCGTCGGGTTGGTACCTTGGCACCGTAAAACTCTACTGCCAATCATTAGCGGACCGGAGCTCCACTGTGGCGACCCCTAACCGGGAAAAGCCGAAAGAATAAGGTGGTTTGCTGAGGAGGCTGGCATAAAGGTGAGGGCATCTGACTTAGGTTAGCTGCCACAAAAGGGCAGATTACACAGATTCACAAGCTTCCATTACTGGATAGTTTAAGTAATGTGGCACTTTCTTTTTTTTTAAAAACTTTGATAAGCCAGAACTGTAAAATATACAGTGTACATAAGGCTCTAAATTAAAACAGATGTTTTAGTTTTTATCAAGGATGA